>NC_133618.1:97647646-97947646 GCF_048593235.1 Sminthopsis crassicaudata
CAGTCCAAAATAATAGAAATTCAAAATGTTAGCTAATGCAGAATTAATCTATAGGTTTCATAGCTTGGTGGCAGAATTAGAACTTATAATAAACATGTTAAAGGATTAATGTTCTTTATATAATATAGAATCAAAAAGAATTGATTCAGAAAACTAAGATTATAAAGACACTTATAGATGATAAGGGAAATGTTAAAATAAAATATAATTAATTTGGCTTAAATCCTTCTGGACTCAGATTAAGGGTACAGAACAAGAACAAGAATTTCTATACTATGGAATTTTTAATAATCAAAATTTCATCTTTGGTTAGAGTTCTTTTACTTTTAAGAGATAGAAAAATGGCTCAGGGACAAATTATTCCTCAACACCTCTCTGACTAGAAAGGAATCTTTTGAAAGCCATATATAGGCAGCTTCCTTTGAAATTTTGGGGTTTTCAACTCCTCTTTCATTTTAAAACATGTACTTTCTAGACCAGGCAAAGTTTCTGATAAAGAGTACCCATTATTATGTCTTGGTAGCTGCAAAGCCTTTCATTCAGGCCAAAGTCACTGATCTACTTTGACAATTTCTACCAGAAATCATCTACTTTTTTGTGCAAACACTCAGAATAATATAGATGATCTCAAGTAAATATCTTGGACAAAGTTGATTTCTGTTCTTAATTTAATCTTCAATTTATTTTTATTAAATAAATATGAATTATATTTTGTTTTTTATCTACAGAGTACCCTGCAAGGTGTAGTATGGAATCTCTGTCTTCATTATCTACACACTAGTAATATTAGTGCCAGAAAATTACATGCAACCACACTTTATATATCTTGGTTATAGAAGTTGGCATAAGAAATGTTAAGGAAATCAAATAATAAATATTCCATGGGCAGTTGGGTACAAGACATTGTGCTCTGTAGCTTGGAGCTATAAGGATGCATTTGCCATGTTGCTTTCCTCCAAGTATTTACTACCTATCTGAGTAGATAAAACAGATTAATATTACTCTAATATGAAAGTATATAAACAGGTTCAAAAGGCCTGTGTTTCTGCCAGATCTGCCAGTATCTTAGATGTCATTTTATCTCTCTTATTATTAGTTTCCATGTCAGAAAAATGTGGAAGTTCCAATATTACAAAAAACAACTTCCAAAGAAGAGACCATAGTCTATATGAAAAAGAATGACATTCATGAATACTCTGAAGAAACTTATAAATGGGACCAGAACTTCCAGATAAAATGCAATTCAATGCTTTGACTACAATGAATAGATACAATTGATATGGATTACAAACCTAAAGTAACTATAGAGTTAATCCTCTGGTCAGTTTGATAAGTTTTCAAATAGAATATGATATATAAATAACCTTGTAGATATTCAAAAAATTTAATCAATCAATCAAAGTAAACATCTCTGACAGTTGAATGTGGGAGGTGATGAAAGGAATCAAAATTCAAAATGATATTTGAAATTTAAAACATAAAATGTTCAAGATTTTATTGAAAATGTGAAATAAGTGAAATATTAAGACAATGGTTTAAAATTTTTAAGGATACCTATTGTCATTTTGATGCTTAGGCATCTGTGGATATCATTGATTCTTTCAGACCATTAGTATGCCAAAGGAGAAATGATAAACAATGATATGGTTTAGTGGCTGTAAATGTGTGGCACTCAAGAGAAATTGATATAATGCATAACCTATTAGTTTTTTTGGGGGAAAGATATTTTTTTCCCTGTCAAATTCTGAAGTTTATGCCTAGTGTTGCACAATATAATAGACATATCTCAATATTTGGTGGAAATATTTTTTTTCAAATCCCACCTTTTGAATTGCAGAGATAAAAACAAAGAACTGAAACATTGATCTCAGTCTGTTGCAATATAATTCAAAATTACTTTTTAGCTAGGGAAATGAGGATTTTCTGTGCTCCAGTCTTGGTGCTGTCAATAAGTAGAATGACTCTTAGTCTGTCCTCTATTTCAATCTACCTCAAAAAAAAAAGTCTGATAACATTGTTCCCTTCAGTAGTACCTCCCTGTTCACATGATATCAATAAACAAGAGAAAAGGTGTACTTCTTAGGGACAGATGTGTTATGAAATCTGGAAATAAGATTGTTCCTGGTGATGTTAGGTAAAAGAGAAAGACTTTTGCTTGATCAAGGTTCTTAATCTGTTTAGAAACAAATAATGCCAGAGTATAGACAATTGGAACATAACTATGTTTGGCACTATTTTTAACATAATTTCATTTTCACTGCATCTGAATAGATCTGTTGATCCTTGACTAGATATATAGAGTTTTTAGGAAAGGAATTCAAAAGATCCCTCATTTCCATCATTTGTAAATAATTATTCAATAGGACATCATATGACACACACACTTAGAAAAAAAATTAGAAAACAAGGAATGAGTTCTTTTGGAGAAAGGGACTTCAGTCTCTTCCTTCTTTATTTTCTGATTCAATTGCCATTGTACTCAATATAAGAAATAAATATCTAAAATGAATTAGTACTACACAAGAATCATGGTGAGTTTAAATCTTAGGTGGAATGATATTTTTCATCAAGTACTAGAATGTTCAATAATACATATTTGGGAAGTATTCTTTATCCTATAGGGGAAAAATATTCCTTGTGTGTCAAAATAAAACGCAGGTTCCAAGATATCTAATTTTGTTCTGTTTGACATATTACTTTCCCTCCTCTCTCCTCTATGCTGAAACCTTCCTGATTATGCATGATCCCTCATTCTCTGCATCCAAGATGCACAGAAAAAAAATCAAATTTTTCATTAAAAACACCCACCTACACAGTACCAGCTGTCATTGTATCATATTTGTTGCCTAATTTAAAGACGGAAGTTTCATTTCATGTGTTCTTCATTTAATTGTATTTTATACCTTTTAAAGCAATACCAGGTTTGTATGAAACATTTTTCTACAGAATAATTGTACTTTATATCCTTTTTCTATTAGTCTATGACAAATACACATTCTTTTTGCTATGACCAACCCATTATGTCTGTCATTTCCTCCTTTGATTCATATGAAGACCCAACTTCCCCCAAGGAAAAGGCTTCAGAATGTAAATATAGCCATTAAGTCTAATACTACAACCATGGAAATTTACTGGCAAAGCTGATTTTTAGCATATGCCTTGGAAGACTCCTGCTGAAATTTTGTAGGTAAGTGATCATGACTGTCAATAATAATCTGGATATATCCTAGAATTAAGGGATCCTCGACTTTGCTTCCATTTATTTTTAGGTCAGCTAAGATTTCAAGGTGTCCAACTAAACTACTTCCTAATTGTTTCTGATGTTTAAAAAAAGAGTAAACATTTACATATTTTAAAGGGAAGATCTGAAATTAAGTGACAAGAGAAAGAGAGTTGTCTTTCCAAATAAGATTTATGTTGACTGTTTCTCCCCAGCACAGCCAGTAAAAGACAGATATTACATAATGAAACACACCCACAAATGAGGTTTCTTTCTCTATAGATCACAAAATTTGATGGCATATACTGTTGACCTTTTTCATTTCATTCATAGATGATCAATGATTTCTCTAATTAAAGGTATAAAATACCTATTTTATATTCCATGTGCCTTTTCTTCTGTTTAGGTTCTAGTAACTCTTACATTGCTTTTCCTCATTTAAAAAATATTAACTTCCTAATTTGTGGATGCTAGGCTATTGGCCCTCCCAAAGAACTGTTATTTGTTCACTATTACACAAGCCACACACCAGATTTACACTGAAGAATAAAAATGTGACCGAGGGAAAAAAACAAAAAACAAAAAAAAACTAAAACTAAATGATAACAATTTTTAAAAGTAATTTTCAAACAGTCTCAAGCCCAAATAACATCATCATTCACTTTATGCCTTAATTTCTGAGTGTTTTTTTTTAACATAAGGGAATAACCTCATGAGCATGCCCTTTCTAAAATATTTTGAACTATTCCCAATGTATAAACATCTAGCAACTTCCCATGGCTAAAATATTCATTTTCTCCACTGGTTTACTTTTCCTTTTGTCTATCATCTTCTGGGACACACACATTCAATTTTCCAGCATTTTCAGAAATCAGAATGACCTATCTTGCTCTACTTCAAAGGAACTATACCAAACACCAAGGTTTCTTTTTGTTTCACAGATAATAGGCTTCTTCATAGCCATAAGAACCAAGTCTCCAGATTACAACTCCTCTAATAAAAACAAATTTCAAAATTTCCTCTTCCTTTTATTTTTCTTTCAAGTTTATTTCTGTTTTTTCTAATCCATCTACTCAACAGGATTCATGATTCTAATTCTTTTTTTAAAATCACAATCACATAAATGTCCTCAGTGGTGAGCCTCCAAATTCCACCTCCACACTCATTCCAAAAACCATCAGCTACATACCTAGTCTTTTACAGATTTTAAAATTAATTTTATTGCATTAACAATAACTATATAATTTGCAGGACTATTTGGAGTGAGTAGGTGAGGGGGAGGTTTAAGTGTGAGTAGATGGGCTCTAATCAAGTGAATAATTATGCTAGATTCATGAAGACTTAGAAGATTGGTTCAGAGATAAAGGAAATATCTTCATCCAAAGGGGTGAAGAGCTCATCCTGCTCCATAATAATTAACTAAGAGCAAGCAATTCATTAGGGAGATCCTGTTGGACAGTGAAATCAGGTATTATGGCTACTTGAAGGGAGAGAGGATACCAAGGAGAAACCATGGATCAAACAAAGACAGAGAGGCGGGAAGAGAGAGGACTTCACCTTGGAGATAACAGATACACTGTCTGAAATAATAAAATCCCATGCAAGCTTACCCATCATGCCCACCATTCCCTTTTTTTGCCCCCTTTGGCCAGGGGGCATCTGGGCCTCTTACCTTGGCTGCAGTCCTTGCCGCGGAAGCCAGTCCGGGAGCAGTCACACACCGCTTTGTCATCCACCACGGAGCAGACCCCTCCATTGAGGCATACGCCTCCCTCGCCCTCCTCCCCAACCTCACATGGGCTCCCCCCACCACTACTGGGAGGCTCATCCTCCAGTTTCACCTCGCCACTTTCTACTGGCAAGGCCTGGGATGAGTTCACCCGCACATCGCGAATCCACCCTTTGAAGGGTTCCCGCTCCCTCACTGAGGCCAATGTCAACTTGAGAGCTGCAACCCGTAGTTCTGGAGGCAGGCCACCCACAAAGAGACCACTGAATACTGTCATATCACGTCGCTTGGACTTGACCTCCACCCACTTGGCCTCTGTTTGGTCAATGAGCAAAGTTGTGTTTCGGAATTGCCGGCGAATCCGCACCGTGTGCCAAGAACCATCGTTGACTGGTGTATCCGACAAGAGGACTGCAGGCTCAGCACAGAAGATTGAAAAGCTGAGCTGCAGCCGGCCACCTCGGGTAAGAATCAGCTCCAAGAAGTCACAGAAACCCTCATCATCAAAGTAGAGAACTAGGCCTCGGGCACTTCGTGTCTTCAGCTGGAAACTCATCTCGCTCTCACAGCAGGCATTCCACTTGGGGAATCGGGTCCACTGACCATCAGCCCCTGGGAACTCCAGCCCACTGCCCAGTTCTGCCCAGCACCCTAGAAGTAGAAGTGAGAGGCAAACAAGGAAGCACCCCCCACGCTGGAGCAGCGCCGTCCCCATGCTCGGGGCTGGGGTGCGGCGCGGAGACACAGGGGTGGACAGGTTCAAAATCTTCCTAGACACCCTAAGGTGGAATTAGGGAGGGGGTCAGGGAATAAAAAGGGATAGGAATAGAATGAAAAATGGTTGGAATAGGAATGCTCCTTTCTTTACCTGATACCCTCTTTTTTCTTCTTTTTCCAAAAGCTTCTCACCCTCTCTGTATTTCCTACCCCACTGGAAAATGTCAGCCCTAGTTGAGTAGTATAGCCACAGAACTTCCAGGCCAAAGGGTAAAAACACCTTGAAGAAATATGTTAAAAACTTTATCAAGAACAAAGTAAGAAAAAATGTTGATCACTTAGGTAGATGATATGGGACTGTTGGTTCAATGAATGAGTCAGCAGATACTTCCACTTCCAAATGCAACAATCCTTCAGATTCTTCTGGTGGTGGCAACAGGATAGATGTGTAGGAAAAACAAAACCAAACACCAAACTTCTCAGATGTCTGACAACCTAATATTAATATTTCCACATGCCTGCAGATGTATATCTTCACATGTTACCCCCAAACTGAATAGTCCCCAGTAAGGGGAAGAAAGGTCCTTATCTTCTTTAGAACATCAATTATCAATTCCAAACTTGCCTGCCAATAAAGGTTCTGTCAAATCACAAAACATTGGTCCCACTGCAACCAGGGCAGAATGTTAGCCTCCTTGCTCATGACTTTCTCAAGCTATTTTTTAATTCCTCTTTTATCTTCTCCACAACAGTGGGTTTGAAGCCCAAAAGCTGTCAGATAGAAGGAGAGTTCCTTTAATTATAAAGCTCAACAGCTCCTCTTCTCTTCTCTCCTTCCATGCAAAGCCAAGCTCAACTTGGGTGCATGTTGATATGTTGGATTTTTTTTTTTTTGCTCTCTTTTTTTTTAGTGACCCAGAAATCTGCAAAGAATTAAGAAAACAAAATAAATTCTAAGTCTATTTACCATGTCAGTCAGATGAATTTCTTTATTATTTTACCAATTACTGGGCATAACTATTCTTTAATAGTACACTAGGCATAAAATTCATATAGTAAACAAAAGGGAATATGATAAATTATGTGTTTATTTAATCTAAAGTCTAGTGTAGCCATATAAGATAACTTAATGTAAATTTGCAACTTTTTGTAGTAACTAGCCATCAGGCATTCAAATCAGTTTAGGACAGGGATCTGATTTTCTTTATTTTTTAAGGAACTTTTCTTTTAAAAAAATCTGAAAGGAGGTGGATTAAGCCCAGCTTATTGTTCTTTTCTTTGAAATTTTGTTCCAGAAATATCTCTCCCCCCTCAGTATTACTTCTTATCTGAGTAGAAATGTATGAATATCATCTAGCCAGACCTATATATATATATATATATATATATATATATATATATATATATATATATATATATATATATTTGAGGAGTTATAAAGTAGATTAAAGAGTCTGTAAGAAAGTCAACTTTTATTTGTACTGCATTTCTACCAATTTATTTTCACAAAGAAAGATGGTGCCACAAGGGTTTCTTAGAAGATACTTCAAATTTTTCAAAGAATTTTAAGTTACTTTTTAAAAATTAGAATTGCCAAAATTCTCATAATAGTTGGTGAAAACTCCATTGAAATATGGATTTTTAAAAATAGCAGTCACTCTTCTATTCATTTCCTATAAAGTATGCAATTCTCTAGGGTTTTTATGGTATTTAATATTTTCCCCATCACTATAGCAATCCAAGTCCTGCTCTGTTCCTTATCTGGCTTTCCCTAGTAGAATTTGTGTATCTCAAGAAGCAGCTGGCACACATGTCACCTCAGCTCTTGTGGCTCAAGAAATGCAAGGATTTCAAATCAAACCTTTGAATCACTACTACCTCAGCAAAGCTCAACCCCCTGTCTATGCTGTTAAATCACCTTTCTTTATCACACTCTAATATGACAGTTTTTTTTGAAATGTTATAAAGTCATAAATACTGGGCATAGCCTAAGCCAAATTTTTGTAAATAAAAGGGGGAGAGGGCATCTTGTGGGGACAAGAACAGAATCATGACTATGTGGTCTTTCATATCAAGAAAGCTTATACATTATCCTACTCCTCCAAAAAAATTATCATCTGGACAAAGAAACTCACTCTCTAATTAACACTTTTTTTTTTTTTTTTTTAAACAAGCAGAAACTAGCTGTAATTTATTGCACCGCATTGTGCTACTCCTTCTTCACGGAGGGAGCTTAAAGCATTTCTCTTCAGTACAGAGCAATCCCTACAGGTGTCAGCTGAGAGCCACCAAGCTCGGGGATCCCACTTCAAGTTCCTCCCTAGATGAAATTGATGACTGGTTGGGTCTCTCTCTCTCTCTCTCTCTCTCTCTCTCTCTCTCTCTCTCTCTCTCTCTCTCTCTCTCTCTCTCTCTCTCTCTCTCTCTCTCTCTCTCTCTCTGTCTCATACACACCCCACACTAGCAAAAGAAAAAAAAAATCTCAGCTGCTTATTTATTATGGCTGATACATTCCACACCATCACCAAACACCAGACCTGTCTATAGAGTGATTTGTCTAGTCTTCATAAAGACTTTATATTATTTTAAAGAATACATAATTTAAGATATTCTATCTCAGAAGTATACTCAAACTACCAATCTTCAATAACATGCAAAATAAATAAGGATTGACACAACTTAAAATAGAATACAGAATCTAAATATTAGCTGCTTCATTAGAAAATCATTTTTTATCATGGCTTTTTTTCAGATGTAGTTATTTTCTTAATACATGTTACAGGGATCATCCTATAATCTATCCCTTTCTCCCTCTCATCTTCCTCCCCTAATTTGTCATTTTTATTTAAGAAGGAAAAAAAGGGGGGAAAGAGCAGAAGACAAATACATTTTGTAGTACAGAGCAGGACAAGTAGCTATCACAATTCTTAGAGGAAGCTCATTGTATGTACCAGTGTGTATTTATAAGGAGAAAAAGGAATCTCTCTGGGTGCAGGGAATACCTGGCCAGTTCACAAATTACAGGATGAAATAAAAGGATCTGAAAAACAACCTTGCTGCAGCCAAAAGGAGAAGCGCTCTAATTCAAAAGCAGATTTAACAGCCTCATTAATCTTTTCTTTCATTTCTAGAATCAAATTCATTTCCAAGCTACTGGAAGGATCGATACAATACCCTCACCAGATGCAGTTACATTTATTTTAATATGTTTCTAACACACACCACACACACACACACACACACACACACACACACACACACACACACACACACACCCCTTTCCCAATCCTTCAAAGCATGAGATCAAAAAGAATCTAAATAGTTTCAAATACATTAAAATAAAAAGAAAAGTCATTAATTATTTTTCGCTCTCAGATAAGTCCCTTAATGACAATACACACCCAATATTCTACCCTTCTTTCCCGCCCAGTCCCTATGCTCCATCTCTTTTCCCAGTGCAGTTTCTTGGATTGCATGGATTAAGGAAACACGCAGCTTGGGGGTGGGGGGAGAGAAAGAAATATTTTATTGCCTAAATTTCTAGCCTCCTAGTTCTTTTCTTGATGTTGCTAATAAAACACAGCATCCAACCTTTAAGTTACTATAGAGTCCACCATCTCATCTTTCTTATCATCCACCTATTTGGGGGGCTTCATGAAATCCTCCCCCTCTGTGAGCCCCCAACCTTCTCTCTTGTGCATATGTGGCAGATCCCAGCTCAGTTACGGGAAAGGGGTGGGTGGGGGGTTTCCCTCCCCAGCCTATTACCCCGCACCCCCCCACACACATACTACTATCCCTGTTCCTCCACCCGCCCCCAGTCCATTTTGAGCTTCTTTACCTGCCTGCTTGGATTTTCCTTTTAGCTCTTGGCAGAGCCAGAAGCATGCATCGGTCAAAGAGAAATTTCCCGAGGTCTCTGGCTCTAAGGCGACTGCTGCTGCGTTTTCAGAGGCGTCAGGCTTGAGCGTCTATCTCTAGGAGTGAGGGAGGGGAGAAAAGGCAAAGGAGGGGAGGAGGAGAAGAGGAGAAGAGAGGAGGAGGAGGAGGAGGTGGTGGAAAAGGAGGAGGCTGGGTTACGTGATACCGGGTGCTGTCCTTCTGCGAGAAGGGCGGAGCTGCGCTCTCTGCAGTACCACGGAGAGCGGTGTCCCCTTCCTCAGGCTTGGGATGGGGTGAGCTTGCCTAGTTCTGCTGGCAGGCTTCCTCTTGCCCTCCGGGTTTAGATGCCTGAGGACCAAGGCTTTGCAACCTATGCACAGTCCCTTTGCAGGGGGATCCAGATCCAGGGGGCGGGATCCTGCTGCAAGCGTTTCTAACTTGCCACCACCCCACCAACCTCCCCCCCACCCCTACTCCCCTGAAGGGGGAAAAAAACCTAGCCTAATCGACTGAGCATGCCCAGTCCCCAACTAAAACCACGCAAGGTTTGCAAGGAGATTCCACTTCTCCGGGGTTTAGTAATGATTAGGGCGGAGGGACAAGAGAACTGGAAAGACTGGGCACTGAATAAAAGAGGGAAGGAAGCCTAATGGGGTGGGCTGGGAGGGTGTAGGGGCGAAACATCAGAAAATATTGGACTTCGAGACTTAAGTTCTAGTTTAGAGGGCGCTGGTGAACCTGCAGTTCTTCCTCAGGTGGAGCATATACAGAGAAATAAGGACCGACCTCGCTGTCTCTTCCTTTCCCTTAAACTCCCCTGTCTACTGTCCTCAGATTATTAGATGGTCACCCTATACCGAGATAACTTGCCTGATCTTTCCGAGACTGCATAGTAGAGCGGGGAGGGGTATTGGAGTGATTCCACCCTGGAAAGTTGCCAAATTGACGACCGAAAAAAAGTGCTTGAAGCTTCCTTGGGTTATCCCACCGCATACCCCACCCGTCACCTAATCGGAATGATCCTACCTGCGAAACCCCCAAAAGCTATACTTGTTTTCCCCTCCCTCTGCTGTCTCCTCCTCCTCTTTGCGAATGATAAAACCTGGAGAAAGTGAAACTCCTGTGAAGCTTTCTGCAACTGAGCATGCCTAGTAGATAGGTCTGTTTCTGGTGATTAAAGAGTTAATCTTTATCTTTGTCAGTCAATCTGGCCTCAGGTAGTAGTTTGAAAGCCTGGTTTTGTGGATTTACCTTCCCTTTGAAGTCTTAGGAATATCTTAACTCCTATTCTCCAAAGAATGACACCCTCAATTAGTTGGCTAAGTAAAAACTGCCGATCCTATCTTATTTTAACATCACAAACCCTACAGGAAATCCCTGGTTTCCTAATTTTAAACATGAGTCTAGTTCTTATCCCTACCGCGGGAGGATAGTACTGAAAGGAGACACATTCTTAGATCCCGAAATAATCAATAAAATAATAATATACTGTATGTATAAAGACATTGTGTCCCTTCAAAGAGTTAAATACATTTTTGAATTTACATTTTGAATCGTCCAATTTTCATCACAATACCTTAGTCATAGACCAAAGACCTTAATCTGAAGTCCTCAGGAAACCCAAAGGATCTCTAGCTATAGATTTCAGGGAGTCCTTGAATTTAGATGGGATATATATGTTTCAGTACAATGTTCTCTTTGGAATGCTATGCATTTTCTTTTGTGAATTTAAAAAAAAACTTTTTTTTTTCTTTCTTTCTTTTTTTTTTTTTTCCCTGAGAAGGGTTATATGGGCCTGTCAAAGATTGCTAAAGATTGGCAAATTGCCAAAGATGTACATGACATACATAATAAAGGTCAAGAACCTCTTCAATAGACAATAATTTCCTCAATGGCAGATCCTATTAAAAAAAAAAAAAATCTTTTGTGTTCTCCAGTCTCTAACATCCCTGAATTGTGTATTCTTCAAGAGCAAGGACTCTTTTTTGTATCCCCAGCTGTTATAAAAGTGCCTGGCACATAGTAGGCAATTAGTAAATTCTGATTGACAGATTTACTGACTAATGTAATGTAATTACTCAGGCAAGAGAAACAGGGCAGTGCTAGGATGACTAGATAATAGATTTTGTCTAAATACAAGGAAATTCTTCCTAAAAGTTAAGACTGTCTGAAGTAGAATGGATTTACTTGGGACAGAGTGAGGGTTTTTCAAAGAAGATCTTTGGGAGGAAGACTTGCATGATCACTTGCTGGAAATAGTGGAGAGAGGTGTCCTACTTAGGTGTCACTTGGACTAGACAAGTGGTTCTCAAAAATTTCTACAATGGTAGAATCCTCTAGTTCATAAAAAACAACAACAACAACAACAACAACAACAACTGTGTGTTTATTGCCAGATTTGTAGTAGAATCTTCAACACTGTTATTTGTAATTCTTATTAACAAACAACATAATGTACATTGAACACAATAACATAAAACTGTGTAATCCCTTTGACCCAGCAGTAGTATCATTCTAGGTCTTTATTACAGAGAGATCAAACAAAAGGTTAAAGAACCTATTTGAGTAAAACTATTTATAACAGCTCTTTAGTGGTGTCAAAGAATTAGAAATTAAGGAATATTATTGGAGAATGGATGAGCAAGTTGTGATATATGATGGTGATAGAATACTATCATTCTATAAAAAATGAAAAGCAGAATGTTTTTAGGAAAAAAAAAAACTTGGTAGACATAAGAATTAATGCAAACTGAAGTAAACAGAACCTAAAGGAAATTGTGCACAGTAAATTAAATATTGCAAAATTGATCAACTATGAAAAATTTAAGCTATTCTGATCAAGACAATTTAAAATTACCTGTGATAGAAAATGATATTCACTTCCAGAAAGAAACTTATGAACTCTGTATGCAGATTAAAAGCATACTTTTTAAAAACTTTATTTTATTTGTTTCATTTTTTTGCAACATTGCATATATGGAAATACATTTTGTATAACTTCACATGTATAACCAAATCAAGTTGCTTTCCTTCTCAAGAAGTGAGAAAAGAGAAAGAGAGGGAAAGAATTTGGGACTCATTTGTTCAATGAATGTTAAAATTTTTATTTGTAATTGAGAAATATTTAATAAAATTCAATAACATTTAATAAAAGTAAAATATATTTTAAAAATAACAAATGGGTTGTTTCAGGGTTTCTTGTAATGTCATCTGAGAAGGCCTGGATTTAATTGATCAGAGAGGTACATTCAGAATCTGAGATTCTGAAAACTTTGACATGTTGATTAATTCCATTCATGTGGATGGGATTACTCTTTCATTTGCAGGAAGTCATAATTTCCACATGCCTTGATATCTTGTGGGATTTTTGGTCATATTTTCCTCCATAATTGATATTCGATGATTGACTCCTTTTTACACTTTTAACATTTCAGAGGTACTAAAGTGAGATTCAGATTGCTTGTTTGTAGTCTTTTATTTTTGCTATGTCATCAGCTAATTTTTTTGGCTTATCGAGGATGTACTTAATAATGTCTTTTTTCACCATTTATCACAAGCATCATCATTATCAAAGATGCTTTTTTCTTTTTTTCTCCCCACTTAATAGTATTTTATTTTTTTCCAATCATATGAAAATACAGTTTACAACATTCACTGCTATGAGAACCTGAGTTCCATTTTTTTTCACCCGCTCCCTTCTTCCCCCACCAAAAACATTTAATATAGATTATATATATATATATATATATATATATATATATATATATAACAATATCAAACACACTTTCATACCAGTCATGCTGCAAAAGAAGAACCAAAACAAAAGGGAAAAAGTGCAAATAGATATAAAAATGGGCATAATATTTATTGGAGAAACATAGTTAAAAGGATGGGAATCCCATTTCCCTACCCTGAGGTATACCATGTGTAGTATCTGTATCTCTGTCCTAGGCATCTACATGAAACTTCATGCTATATTCTTTCAACCTTCTCTTGATTTTCTAAATGAATAACTAGACCCCCTTCCTAGAAATAGGGGAAATAGCTTTGCTTTGATTCCAATTCTATACAAAGTTGGACATTCCTGCAAACTTAGCCATAGTGAAGTTTCTGTATATTTAGATTGTCATGAACCTAAAATGTACAAAATGATTAAAACTTAGTAGTAGCTTCAGTTGTATCCTGGGTTGTTGGAGAGGTTGGGGCTAAATTCTGCAACCTGATAGGGGACAGGTGCTCTGCTTTCTGATAGAGGTGTGAGCTCTATTCCACCTTCTGTGAGTTCTAGTCCATATCATGACTGGGTCTTCCAGTGTTTTTAGCTTCACAAATCCACAAATTCTACATTCAGACTTCATAGAGAGCTCCCTAATAAAAATTTCCCAGGACCAAATGAATTTACAAGTAACTTGTACCAAATATTTAAAGAACAATTACTACATCAACTATTGTGAAAAAGAGGCAATGGAGTACTACCAGATTCCCTTTATGTCACAAACATAATGTCTGATATCTAAACCAGGAAGAGCCAAAACAGAAAAAGAAAATTATAGACAAATTTATCTAATGGATATTGGTGCAAAAAACTTAAATAAAATATTAGCAAAAAGAATATAGTAATTTATCACCAGGATAGTACACTATGACCAAAAGGGATTTATACTAGAAATGCAGAGCTGCTTAGATTTTGCAAAAGCTATCAGCAAATTAACAAAACTAACAGAAATCATGTGGTCATCTCAGTAAATGCAGAAAAAGGTTTTGACAAAATTTAGCACCCATTCCTACTAATATGGGAATAAATGAAGTTTTCCTTAAAATGATAGACAGTATCTATCCAAAAACATCATCAAACATCAAATGCAATGGGGATAAGCTAGAAGCTTTCCATATAAGATCAGGGATGAAACAAGTATGTCAGTTATCACCATTATTATTCAATACTGTACTAAAATGTGAGATTTAGCAATAAGAGAAGAAAAAAGAAATTGAGGGAATTAGAATAGGTAATAAGGAAACAAAACTATCAGTTTTAAAGATTATATGATGGTATTTTTAAGAGAATCCTGGAGAATCAATTCAAAAACTACTTGAAACAAGTAACAACTTTGGCAAAATTATAGAATATAAAATAAACACACATATGTCATTAGCAAACCACACCGAGCAGCAAGAAATAGAAAGAATATTCTTTAAAATAACTAGAATATATAAAATATTTGAATGTCTACTTGTAAAAACAAATCCAAGAACTATAAGAACACAAATATAAAACACTTCTCATTCAAATAAGGCCATTGTAAAAAATTATCAATTGCTTATGAGTAGGACAAGCTAGTATAATAAAAATGACAATTTTACCTAAATTGATTTACTTATTCAGTCTCATATCAAACAAACTCCCCAAAATTATTTTATAGATCTAGAAAAATAGGAGATAATGAAAAAATGCAAAGGAAGTTTAACTGTACCTGATTTAAAACTATATTATAAAAAGTCAATTATTAAATATTTGATATTAGCTAAGAAATAGAGTGATATATCATTGTAATAGATTAGCTACATAAGGCACAAGAAGCAATAATTATACCAATCTACTCTGTATTAAATCCAAAGACTCAAGTTTCAACAAGAATTCACTATTTGACAAATCTGCTGGGAAAAAAAAAAAAGGAAATGGTAAAGCAGAAAGTAGACATAGACCAATATCTCCCATGGTAAGTGAAAAAATAATATCAAAATGGTTGACATGATTAAGACATAAAGGGTGATACAAGAAATAAATTAGGAGAGCAAGGAATAATTTCCCTGTCAGATTTAGGAAGAAGTAGATGACCAAACAATAAATAGAAAGCATCATTAAATGCAATGGATAATTTTGATTAAATTAAATTTAAATGTTGTGACAAAGAAATGAAAATTGTGGAGATGCCCATCAATTGGGGAGTGGCCAAACAACCTGTGGAATATGAATGCAATGCAATAATATTGTACTGCAAGAAATGATGGACAGGTGGCTTTTAGAACAAACCTGGAAAAATGTACATGATCTGATCCTGAGTGAGGAGAACAGTACTAGGAATATTGTATGGTGATCAGCTATGATAGTCTTAGTTCTCAGAAATACAATGATCCAAGACAGTTCCAAAAGACTCTTGTTGGAAAATACTCTCTATATCCAGAGAAAAAATTATGAAGTGTGAATGTCATTTAAAGGATACAATTTTATCATTTTTTTGTTTTTATTTTCTTGCTTATGATTTTCCCCTTTTGTTTTGATTCTGCTTTTACAAATCAATAATGTGGAAATATTTTACATGATTGCATATTTATAAAGAATATCATATTATTTAATTTCTTGGGGACACATGAGAAGAAAGAAGGAAGGAGAAAAATTTGGAACTCAAAATCTTATTAAAATGAAGATTAAAAACTATCTTCATATGTAATTGGAAAAATAAAGTACTATTAAGTGGGAAAATAAAAACAAGGTAAATGTGTCACCTTTACTCAGCTTAGTAGATTAATATTTCTATGAATATGTAATATTAACCATGTAAAATTGTTGCTGTCTTTCATCTTCTAAGAAGATCAAATTGGCATCACTATGTTAGAGTCAAGGTACAGTGGTAAATCAGATTAATATATGCTCAGAAGACTTATCACAAATCATACACAAATTGCGCATAAAAATTGTACAAATTAAAAATTGTTTATTTGGAATGTTGATATCTTTATTTTTACACAGGTCACATTTTTAGAGCTACTGAAATTCTCTTTCAGTCATAAAACTTAATGTCTTTTTTGAGGCAGGCATGGAATGCTGGGCATTCATTTGCTAGTGTCTCCCATATCACACAATTGCTTCCAAAATTCCTAAAAAAGACCTTGAAAATGTTCTCGTATCACTTCTTCTGATCACCATATGAGAACCTGTCTTACAACAGTTCTCTGTAAAGTAGTATTTTTGGCAAATATCAACCTCATAATTTACATATACTGGAAAGTATACTGCCAAGTTAAGCAAACATCTACAGTATTCAAAATTTCTTCATTTTCTGTAACTAATGGTTCCATGCATAGCTGGTATGGTGATAGTTGGAGGAGAACCTGTATTTTCTTGGTGTTAATTGTTAGGCCAAAATTAGCACAATTGAAAGAAAAGTGATTCATATGCATTCATCTTCTGAAGCTACTTTGAAGACATAAGCATCTGTCAAGTAAAAGTTGAACATCCTACATTGTAGATTTAGCTTACATTACAGCCTTCAAGTTAAATAGTTTACCAACAATACAATTGTTCATCTTAATGCTATTTTCATTCTCATTGAAGGTACAAACATTGCTGAAAATGTCATGCTAAAAAGAATGGGAGGAAGCACACAGAGCATCATCATTTATTGAAAACCTGTACAAGCATGATATACAATACTGATTTTGTCATAATTTTTTAGAAGCTTGCATGACTGACTGGATTAAAGGCATTGTTCAGATCAATGAGCTTTGTTTAGAGATATGTTTTGTTGCTGACATTTCTCCTGGAGTTTTAGGGCAGCAAACACCATGCCAACCATTCTTCAGACCTTTCTGAAACTGCACTAGCTCTCAAGTTTCTTCTAGATGAAAAATCAGGCTATAAAGAAGGATTCTGGCAAGAACTTAGCAAGGATTATGAAGAGAGACACACTGCCCTGAGATTGTCATGAGACAATCAAATTCCATTAATTTTATAGCTATAGATAATGAAGGGATCATTTTAATCTTGAAGGATGATTTACTTTTACATATAAACTGGAAAATTTTAGTCATTTTTTGTCTGAGCAGTGGACCCACTTATAAAGCTCAGCTAGTATAGAATAACAACCAAGTATATTACCACACATGAGGAACCAAATGGCATTCAAAATTTATTCTTCAGTTGAAAATTCAGCTACAAAAGGATTGACTTCAACATCAGGCATATAATCAGTGGTTTAAACATTTATTCATGATGGTCTATTGAGAACACCAAGGAAGTATTCAGCTCATGTCTTCAGTATCATGTCCTTTTCATTAATAAGTGTAGCTCCATCAGCACTAAGTTGGTCTTTGGCTCATAAATACACTTCAGAACATCATAAAAGCACTTTGCTACTATTAGCATAAAACTGAATATTATCTACTTCTTACTGAACCAAGAATCTTTCATCTATGTAAGTTTTCTTATGCTTTACTTTCGATGGAGTTAAATACTTTTTTTTAGGACACACATGTGCAAAAATGTTTGTGGCAGCCCTTTTTGTAGTGGCAAGAAACTGGAAACTGAATGAATACCCATCAATTGGAAAATGGCTGAATAAATTATGGCATATGAATGTAATGGAATATTATTGTTCTATAAGAAATTACTATTAGGATGATTTCAAAAAGTCCTGAAGAAACTTACATGAACTGATGCTAAGTGAAATAAGCAGAACCAGGAGATCATTATACATGTCAACAACAAGACTATATGATAATCATTTCTAATGTACATGGCTCTCTTCAACAATGAGATGATTCAAACCAGTTCCACTTGCTCAGTGATGAGGAGAGCCATCTACACCTAGAGAGAGGACAGTGGGAACTGAGCGTGTACCACAATGTAGCATTCTCACTCTCTCTGTTGCTATTTGCTTGAATATTGTTTTCTTTTGCAGTTTTTCTTCTTCCTTTTAATCTGATTTTTCTTGTGCAACAGGATAACTGTATACATATGTATACATATATTGGATTTAACATGTATTTTAACATATTTAATGCATTGGACTACCTGCCATCTAGGAGAGGAGGTGGGGGGAAGGAGGGGAAAATTTGGAATAGAAGGTTTTGCAAAAGTCAGTGTTGGAAAAATTATCCATGTTTATGTTTTATAAATAAAGAGCTTTAATAAAAAAATAGTTCCTTTACAGAGAAAGGTGAATTATCCTTTTAATAACTATTTAAAATTTTATTTTTAAATTAGGAGCTTCTTAATTTCTACATCATTTTCATGAAACAAATCTTTATATTTACAAGTATTTTGGCCCAGATGAGTAAATGCAATATTGTATATCAAGTCTGAAATGTATATATGCTCCTTTTCTGCTCTACTGTTGCCAATCGCATGTTTCCTTCAAGTTAGCATTGAACTGTTCTTACTAAGAGAAATGCTCTAATCTGTTAATATTTTCTTCTGGAAGTCATCTTTCCTTAGGGCTTCTGCTTTTATTGAAATGCATATTTGGCTTGGAAAGGATGTCTGATCAGTTCAATATTCTGCACCACATATTGCCTTCATCAGTTTCAAATCTTGTCTATCTCTTTTCTTTATAATGACATAGAAAATTAAATGCCAATGTTTTTTCAAGGGTGTGAGATTTTATTGTATTTAGGTAAATGGAAGTCAGTGTTAGTGATGCAAAAGGTCATGAGATGCCAAAGTTTTCAGTAGTAAGTGATAATTTCTGCTGCTTCTAACTCTATTCTTCTCAAGTACTTCTTGCCATGTCTGACTATATCTATTCTTCTATAAAAAGCACCCATAATTATAAGCTTTTCTTTCTTCAAAAAATCAATGATAAGGGTGTCCATGTGTATATAAATTTTTCTTTAACCTCAGCGTACACAATGATGATGATGATGGCATGGCCCTGTCTTGCAAGTGGGAGTTTATTGTCATGAGTCTATTGCTCACTCCTTTTGATAGACATACAATATTGTATACTAGATAAGTTTTGCTTGCAAAATCTAAACCAGCTTCATGACTTTCCCTATAGTCACTTCAGAAAAAAAATGACTATTTCCATCTTTGGTAAGCTAGTCTTCATTTGCTAGCTTTGTTTTACTCAGGGCCACAATTTGAATGCATTATTTGCTGAATTGTCTTTTAAAAACTCAATAGTTTTTTATTTTTTCCAATTACATGTAAAGATAATTTTAACATTTATTTTGTAAGATTTTGAGTTCCATTTTTTCCCCTTTCTTCCTATCTGCCCCTGTCTAGAAAGCAAGAAATCTGACATAGGTTTATACATATATACTATAACTTATTTCTCCTTAACTTTTCTAAGAATTTGGATGCTATACAATGTAGTACATATATTGATATTACTTCATTTATCTGTGGTACTTTTTAGCGAGATATAGTTTCCTTCCTTATAAATTAAAATTAGATCTATTTTTGATTTTGCTTTGCTTGAGATCAATATTGCTATTCCCTGCCTTTTTTTACTTAAGATAAGGCATATTATATTCTGATACAGATTTTTGCCTTGATTTTGTGTGTTTTTCTCTTCTTCACATCTGTTTAAGGTAAACAACATAAGAATAGGATTCTGGTTTTCAATCCACTTTGCTATCTGCTTCTATCATATTGAAAAGTTCATCCCAATTATATTCATAATTATTATTATTAACTGTGTATTTCCTTTCACTCTATTTTCCCCAATTTATATATACTTTTCTGTTTCCTTTCAACCAGTCTCTCCTAACCAGTGTTTCATTTCTGACCACTGCCCCCCTCAATTTGCCCTCCCTGCTTTTTCCCCCTTTCCCCTCCTATGTAATTATAGGGGAAGATCAATTTCTATACCCAACTAAGTGTGTATGTTATTCTCTTTCTGAGCCAAATCCAGTGAGAATAAAATTCAAACAGTGTTCATTATCTCCTTTTTTCTCTATCTACTGTAATATTTCTTTCTATGCTTATTATGTAATTTACCTTATTTTGCCTTTCCTTTTCATTTCTTCCTGTACAATCCTTTTTATTTACCCCCTTAATTTTTTATATCATCACAACAAATTCCACTTATACTCTCTGTTTTTGTATACTCCTTCTAATTGCTCTCCAGGAGAGACAATTCTTAAGCGTTTCTATACAGGAATACATAATTTAACCTTATTGCTTTTTTTTTTCTTTCATGTTTACCTTTGTATGCGTCTTGAGTCTTGTATTTCAAAATCAAATTTTCTATTTAGTTCTGTTTGTTTTCATCAAAAAAATTAAAGTCCCCTATTTTATTGAATATCCATCTTTTCTCTGAGACATTATGCTCAGTTTTGCTAGGTAGTTGATTCTTAGTTGGAATCCAAATACCTTTGTCTTCTAGAATATCACATCCCAATCAGTTGGATCCTTTAATGTAGAGACTGTTAAAATATAGAGACTATGGCTCATTATTATTTGAATTGTTTCTTTCTGGATGTCTGAAGTATTTTCTCCTTGACATGATAATTCTGGAATTTGGCTACAATATTTCTTAGAGTTTTAATTGTTCAATATTTTTAGGAGGTAATCAATAGATCCTTTCATAAGTTCTTGAAAAATGATTTCCAACTGTTTATTTCTCTTGTTTTTCTTTTTCCTCCTCCTATTCCTTCTCCTCCTCTTTGTCCTCCTTCTTCCTTTTTGGTTCTTTTTTTGATCATGCCTTTCAGTTAGTCTAATAATTCTCAAATTATCATTCCTGGATATGTACACACATGTATATGTATGCATGTATGTATGTATGTATAAGCCAAATCAGTTCTTTTTTACAAAAATGTATTTTTCATTTTCTTTTTCATTCTTTTGATTTTGTTTGCCTAATTATTCTCTTCAGTTAACTTTTTTACTTCTTTTTCCATTTGGCCAATTTTACTTTTCAGAGAATTGCTTTTTTTCCAAGGAATTTTTCTTCCCATTTGACTAATTGTATTTTTTAAAGGCATTGTTTATTTCAGTCAGTTTTTGTCCTTAATTTCCAAGTTGTTTACTTTCTCTGACATAATTCTCATTTATTTTCCCATTTTTTTTCTTATTTTATTTTTTAAGTTGTTTTCTGAGTTTCTTCTAAGAAGAAATTTTAGGCTTGAGACCAATTCACATTCCATTTTGAGGCTTCACATGATGAAATTTTGACACTGTTGTCCTCTTCTGAGTATATGTTTTGATATTACTTGTTGCCATAATAATTTTCCATAGTTAGAGTTATTTTCTGTGTTTTGCTCATTTTTTTTTGCCTATTTTGTTCTTTTTAAAGATGAGCTCTGCTTCTGGGGAAGAGGGATACTGTCAACATCTTATGTTCAGAGTCAGGGCCAGAGTCACTATTTTTTGCTCAAATATCTTGAATTTTGGTAGTTTGATAACTGTATTAGTATAGTCTTTTTTTCCTGTGTTTCCTTATGTATATATTATCACGCTTGATGTCTATGTCATGTACCCTTTTTGAAATTATCCTGATACATGGTGAGATGTAGTTTCTATCAATCCAGTAATATTTTTAAAATAGTAAGGTCTTCTTCCCCCAAAGCTTAATCTTTTGATTTATCAAATACTAGATTACAATAGACCTTTTCTACTGTACACTATATACCTAATTTCCTTTTTTAAATCCATCACTTTGTTTATTATCTAGTTCTACATTATTTTGATGATTAGTACTTTGTAATATAATTTGAAACCTGCATAGTCATCTTCCTTTACATTTTTTTTTATTGATTCAGTTAATATTATTGACATTTTGTTCTTTCAGATGTTTTTAAATTATTTTTCTTACTTTATGAAACCATTTCAGGTAGTTTAACTTTTTGGTACTGAATAGGTAAATTAATGTAAGTAGAATTGTTGGTTTTATTATATTGGCTTGGCCTGTACCTGAGTAACTATTATTTCTCCATTGTCTTTTTTTGTTTACTAATGTTCATATAATTCCTGGATTTGTTTTGGAGGTAAACTCCCAAGTATTTTATGTTGTCTGCAGTTATTTTAAATATAATTTCAATACAAAATTTGTTTTAAAATAATATTCATCATGAGGTTGAGGTTAATTAAAAGATGAGAAGATGTAATGCATAATGAAAATAGCTAAAACAAATTATTTAAATAAACTGCTGACTCTTAAAAAGAAATGAATAATACTAAAGATATTACATTTTCTGCTATTTTTACAATTTAACTGATGTTAATTAGTTACAAAAAAGTAATGCAAAAAATCCCCTTAAAATCCACTGATATTTTTGTTAAACAGTAAAAAGTAAAAAACATTGAGAAGGAAAATAAAACAAAATACAAACTGATATGAAATCTACCAAAAGTAAGTAATACCAAGAGTGATTAGTGATGAAAATTGATAAAGGGTAACGTATAAAAGTAAGGTAATAGCAATAGACCATAATACTATCTTTTCAAAAGACTTAATCATTCATATATTTGGAACTACAACAAGCATATGAAAAATAGTACTCTAGGTAAAAATTTCACTGTTGTACAAAGAAAATGAGGCACACAGATGATAGGTGATCTTCACATTATCAAACAGATAATATCAGAGAACTAATTATATTAAAAGTTTTTAATACAACTTCATAATCTTATTCCTAATGTTATGCATCCCTTTTAATGATAGCGGATTTTTCAGTATTACTATGGAAATCAATTTCCATCATTGACATATTTTAATTCATCCTATGGTATGCTATCTGAGAATAAGATAAGATTAATTCTGACCTTGCATTTCATAGAGAAAGCAATATGTTTCCTGTTCTGTGAAAGTGCTTTATTGACATTTTTTTTGCAATGTAGTCTTATAAATTTGTCTTTTCCATGATAGATTAAGTGATTTTTCCAGGGTCACATTACCCTGTGGAAGAGAATCTTTAATCCAGATCTTCTGATTTTTACACAATATCCAACACCTTCTATAAATAAACATTAAAATATGAAAGTACAGTTTTAATGTGAGTAAACAAACACTTTAAAAAATATCTTAAAGAGGGTAAGGTTCCAAAGTAATTCAGAAAAAAGAAGTGGATGATTTTAAAAAGTCTAAGAAAAATAAACAATTGAGAAGAGAAAACAATTATTAGTCTATTTTTAACATTTCTATAAATGATTCAATATGAGAAGGGAATAAGCAAGCTTTCAAAGGTTACTTACTACAGCACATCATATTCTCATGGTCTCACAGGTATAATATAAACACTTTCGTAGTTATTGTTTGTTGATTATTTTTTAAAAAATCAACACATTTAAACCAATAGAATAAAAACTCATCCTTAAAGAATATTCTTTAAAAAGGTATCTCCCTTGAATATGTTGAAATCAAACAACAGTCTTTCTTTTAGATATGACTATAGAGATTATTTTGCTTAACGATCCTTTGATTATCAACATCAAATAAAACATAGAAGAAATACAGTCTTTTCCAGAGACCTAGTTTATTCTCTGGAGTCTAAATGGAAAATGGGTTCTCTGCAGATGGAAATATTCTGTATATGCCTCTGTTTGGGGATGATAGTATGATATGGTATTAAAATTCTGCTGAGTGAAATCAATAAATACTCAAAAGAGATTGGCTTGATAATCTCTATTATTTATCTGTGTAGACACACATAGTATATGCATATATGTATGAATATATTCATATACACATGTGTGTGAGTGTGTGTAATAATTCAAGGTCTTTTCTCCATTTTTCCCCTATATCTGGAATACTCTCCCTTTACAATTTTGATTTTCCTGACTTCTTTTAAGTTTCATCTAAAATCCTGCTTTCTACAGGAAGCCTTTCTCATTGCCTTTCACTTTTTAATTATTGACTATTTATGTATATGACTCCCTTTGTATATGTTTGCATGTTGCCTTCTTTATTCCATTTATAAGCTCCTTGATGACAGAAACTTCTTACATCTTTTTGTGTTTCCACTGCTTAATACAGTGCTTTACACAAAGTAAGGCACTTAATAAATGATTAAATTGATTAATATTAGATCTAATAGTTTAGAACTGCACTAAGACTTTTGGGACATTATGGTTGCAGGTCATACACATATACACAGACCTATAATGTTCGGGCTAGTTTTCTGGAGGATGTCTGGATAGGCCTTGGCTTCAGCAGGATAGTCACCATGAGGATTGTCAGGAATAGAGTCTAAAGTCTTTATTCTTGAGTCTCGAGTATGAGATTGAGCTAGAGCACACTCACTCTCACACTCTCCTTCACTTAGTCTCTCCTTCACAGTCTGTCTGCTTCACAGTCTGTTCACTCTTACTGACTCATTCTTGATATTAGTAGAGGAGTACAGGAAGATGATCAAAGAAAGAATGTCTCATTTCTAGTCTTTTTCCCTTAAATACCTTGGTATGATTATATCATTACAATACACTATGTATGTGTGAACTAGAGAACCATTATATCAACGTACTTAGTATGTACTAAGTACTAAGTATATGTATGCTAAAGAATCATCATATCATCAATTCCACCGATTTAACACCTTATTGTAAGTATCCTTGTTTCAAGTATACTTCTCCAAAGTTCTAGCACTCTACACAGATACATATCTATCTATCTATCTATCTATCTATCTATCTATCTATTAATATATGTTTTTGTAAGACAATACTCACTGCAGTATATATATGTGTATACACATTTCTTCATGTCTATAAAATTTCTATATGTGATGCCTAGTGAATTAGTTCATCATTATTACATCTTTTGGACATACATATAGATAGGAAAATAAACTGGGCCCATAAATGAATAGGAGGAAATAAGTGGGCTGAATTGAATTTGAAATATTAAATATCATTTTCAATGATCATGTACTTTATCATACAATTCCATTTTAATGCAAAATTTCTCCCAGTAAAGTCATTTGCATTGAAAAGAAAACAAAACCTATAAACCATGTCAGTCATAAACACTTGATCTGCTTATCAAAGAAAGAGTTGTGTCAGTTAAACTATATAAATTCACTTGAAAAAACTTACTAAGGAGGATGAGAGATTAAACAAGTCATTAGAGACAAAAGTAGTGAAAAAGATTGTAGAGAGAAGCAATATAGGATTTCATTTGATGTCTTATGAAACATACAAAAAGTAAGTAATCCCAAGAGTATTTAGTGATATATATTGAAAAGATAAAAATAGAAGGAATATATCTCATCTTAAGGTTGGAAGCATCAAAATTGTAGCAGACTGAAAGTGCAATGGAGAGTTCATGGAAAGTATAAGTAGAATATAATATATTACCAAGACTTTCAGGTACAAAATAATTACTTAAGATATCATTCATGTAATGTGTGACAAGAAAAGAAGTAGGAACATACTGTGAGGGGAAAGAGCCAGTTTAGTGCTAGGCTGGTCTCCTTTAATAAAATATTATTCATTAAAATCAGAGGAAGGCTTCTAGGGTATAGAATAGATCTGTTTTACAAGAACTTTGAAATAATATAAGCAATTAAAATATCAATTTTTAATCTACATAGTTATGGCATTTTCCATATCAACACAATAATAGCATCCTCAAGGTATCAATTATTTTTTGAGTCACTAATTCTTCCCTTTTCAGGAAGGTGTCATCTGAGGACATTATGAAGGACATGAAGTACAAGATTTCCATATACTTTTTGAAATAAAAATAAAAATTGCACAATTTCAAAATCATTTAGTGCTAGAAATTTTAAAACATGAAATTAGCTGCTGACATCAACAGTATACTTTATGAAAACCTGTTTCATTTCTATGAACTCACTGGCAACTTTGTATTTTCAAAGAAAAAAATTAATATTTATGGGCAATATTTTGTAAATTTTGCATGTGTTTCACTTATTCCTCAGAAATTCCTACTGAAAGCTCTGGAAGTGGAGCCAAGATGGTATAATAAAGTCAGAAAGCTGTTCATGCTCTCCCAGTTTCCCTCAAAAACCATGTAAAACCAAGCCTCTGAATAGAGTCTGATGGAATGAAACCACTTTCCAGCTCAAGATAGACTGAACAAACTTCAAGAAATGTCAGTCTCACTGGGGTGAAAAGGGTATTTAACCCATTTTTATAGACTCTGGGAAAGCAGTGAGAAAGTCTTTAACATGCCAATCAGCAACTAAGACCCTCAGTCCTGGCTTAGTAGAGGAGCAAATAAGTAGGGCAGTTTCCAGTCCCAGCTCAGAAAGCAATGCAGGGAAACCAGCCTGTTTACTAAAGAGAGCTGGCAAAGATACCCACTAAAAACACAAGTGGCTCCTGTGCTCAAACTCAAGGCTCAGAGCTCAATAGGAAGCTTGTAGCATCACCACCTTTACCCCAGGAGCAAATCTCCCCCTTAAAAGTAAAAAAATAAAAAATAAATAAAAAAATAAAAAAGAAAGAAAGAAAAGAAAGAAAGAAAAGAAAAAAGAAGAAAAGAAATTCCAAAAGAAAAGGAAAGAAAATAAGCAAGAAACAGAAAAGAACCTTGATCACAGAAAGCTACTGTGGTAACAGGTCAGATCAAAACACAAACTCTAACTAGAATTAGAATATTCACAGAAGAAATCTCAAAGAGTGTTATAAATTAGTCTCAAGCCCAAAGAGGCTTATTGGAAATTCTCATAAAAGACTCAAAAGGTAAATAATAGAGAGAGAAGAAAAATGAGAACAAAAATGAGAGGTATGAATGAGAGTCAACAGTTTATAAAAAGAAGGAAAAAATGTCTGAAGAAAACAACTCTTTAAAAAGGAGAATAAACCCAATGGAAAAAGATATACAAAAGATAATTAAAGAAAATCACACATTAAAAACTAGAACATGGCAAATGGATGCTAATGACTTTGTGAGACAGCAAGGGCTCAAACAAACTAAGAAGAATGAAAAAAATGAAAGAAAATGTGAAATACCTTATTGGCAAAACAGCCGACCTAGAAAATAGATTCAGAAGAGACAATTTAAAGATCATTGGCTTACCTTGAAGACCATCATCAAAAAGAAAGCCTGGATAGCATTCCGCAAAGTGTCATTAAAACAAAACAAAACAAAACAAAACAAAACAAAATAAAACAAAACAAAACAAAAAAAAACAAAAACAAAAACAAAAGAAAAAACGGCTCCAATATTCTAGAAACAGAGGGGGAAATAAATCCCCACTGATCACATCTAGAAAGAGATCCTACAAGGAAACCCCCAAGGAACATAGTTTCAAAACTCCAGAACTATAATCTTAAGCAAAAATACTGCAAGCTGCCTGACAAAAACAATATCAAGGAGCAATCATCAGGATTACTCAAGATTTAGCAGTTTATATAATAAAAGATCAGAGTCTGGAGTGTCACATTCTAGAACACAAAGGACCTGGGATTACAAACAAGAATTAACTGCCCAGCTAGACTCAGCATCATCTATCAGGGAAGAAGATGGAATTTCAATGAAGTAAGAGACTTTTAATCATTTTTATTGAAAACAAAACAAAACTAAACTAAACTAAACAGAAAATTTAAACTACAAACACAGTACACAAGAGGACCATGAAAAAGTAAACAGGCGAAAATATATTTAAAAGTTAAACTTTACATCTATAGATAGGAAGATACTATCTGCAACTCTTGAGAATTGTATGTATCACTGATGCAAATGGAGGTGGGGGAGCATCATATGGACTGAGGATGTGGTTGTGAATGGTCCCCTCAAGAGGTACAAAAAAGTCTCTACTGAAAAAAAGAGGAAAGGGGAGATGTAATGGGAAAAATTAGTTCACATAAAGAGGTGCAAAAGACATTAAAATCCATGGGGGAAAGAGAATTGATTGAAGCTTTATATCATTAGTTTTGGATTTAAGAGGGAATAATTTAATCATTCAGTTGGGTATAGATATGTATTTAAATCCATAAAGAAGTAGAAGAAAAAGGAAAAAAAGGGAGGGATAGACTAGAAGGGAGGGCAGAAACACAATGGAAAAAGGCACCAGAAGGGCAGAATGATGATAGAAAATAAGATAGTGGGTAGAGTGAATTAAAAAAGAAAAGACTTAGTAAGAGAAGGGAGATGGGTGATAGAAAATAAGATAGTGGATGGGGTAGGTAAAAAAAAATCACATGACTAAAGACTGACTAGAAAGAGAGAACAAAAGTGTATAAAGGGAGGAAACAATGGAGGGAAATATGGAGTTGCTAATTGTAACAGTTACTGTGAATGGTATGAACTTTCCCACAAAATATAAGCAAATTACAGTCGATTAAAAAACAAAATGCTACAATATGTTGCTTACAAGAAACACATTTGGCAGAGAGATACACATATAGAGTAAAGCTAAAAGGCTAGAACAGAATTTATTATGCTTCAGCTGAAGTAAAAAAACCAAAAACCAAAACAAACAAACAAATAAACCAAAACAAACAAACAAAAAAAAACCCAAAAAACAAAAAACTGGGGTAGCAATTCTGATCTCAGATAAGGAAAAAGTAAAAATAGATCTTATTAAAAGAGATAAGGGGGGGGAGTATTTCTTGACAAAATATACCATAAATAATGAAGTACTAAAGATACTAAATGTATATGCATTAAGTGGTAGAGCAGCCAAATTTCTAGAGAATGTTTTAAGCCAATTACATGAAGAAATAGACAGAAAAATTGTTTTATTCAGGGACCTCAACCCTCCCCTCTCAGAATCAGACAAGTCTAACCACAAAATAAACAAGAAAGAAATCAGGGAGGTTAATAGAAGAATCCTAGAGAAACTATATATGATAGAACTCTGGGCAAACTTGAATAGGGACAGAAAGGAATGCACCTTTTTTTTGACAGTACTTGGCATCCACACAAAATTTGACCATGTGTTAAAGCAAAACAAACAAACAAACAAACAAACAAACAAAAAAACACCATCAATGCAAAAAGGCAGAAATTGTAAATGCTTCTTTTTCAGACCACAATATAATTAAAATTATATTCAATAAAAGGCCAGAAAAAGATAAACTAAAAACCAATTGGAAATTAAATAATGTAATTCTAAAGAATGAGTGAATCAAAAAAGAAATCACAGAAACAATCCATAATTTCAACCAAGAGAATGACAATAATGAGACAGTATACCAAAACCATAGGGTGTAGACAAATAGGAGAAAATGTATATCTCCAAATAGCTACATAAAAAAATAGAAAAAGAGATCAAAGAATTAGATATTCAACTAAAAAAGCAAGAAAAAGGAAAAAAAAAAACTTCCAATTAAATATCAAACTAGAAATTCTGAAATTCAAAGGAGAAATTAATAAAATAAAAACTAAGAAAATTATTAACATAATAAACAAAACTAGGAGTTGGTTTTATGAATAAAATAAATAAATCTTAGGTTAATTTGATCACAAAAAGGAAAGAATAAAACCAAATCACCAGCATCAAGAATGAAAGGGGAGAAATTACTATCAATGAAAAAAAAAATTAATGCAATAAGTAGAAGCTATTTTTCTCAATTCTATGGCAGCAAGTCTAACAATTTAACCAAAATGGATAAATATTTACAAAAATATCAATTGTCCAGGTTAACATAAGAGGAAATAAAATGTTCTAATAGTCCCATTTTAGAAAAATAAATTAAACAAGTCATTAATGAACTCCCTAAGAAAAAATCTTTAGGGCCATATGGATGCACAAGTAAATTCTATCAAACATTTAAGGAACAATTAATTCCTATACTATGTAAACTATTTGGAAAAATTGGTAAAGAAGGAGGACTGTGAAATTTCCAATAAGATTAGTGGTGAGACAATGATGTCCATTATCACCACTATTATGCGACATTGCACTAGAAATGCTGGCTTTAGCAATAAGGGGAAAAAATAGAAATTTAAGGAATTAGAAAAGGGAAGGAGAAAATAAAACTATCACTTTTTGCAGATATGATGATATGCTTAGATAATCCTAGAAAATCATTCAAAAACCTATTGGAAAGAATTCACAACTTTAGCAATGTTACACGATATAAAATAAATCCAAACAAAATATCAACATTTTTATATGTTACTAACAAAGTCCATCAGCAAGAGAAAGAAATAAATTCCATTTAATTACAGTAGACAAATTAAAATACCAGGGAATGAATCTCCCTCCCAAGAAAAACCCAAGAACTATATGAACATAATTACAAAATACTTCCCTCACCTATAAAGTCAGATTTAAACAATTTGGAAAATATTCATTGTCCATGGCTAGGTTGAGCTAATATAATAAAAATTACAATTTTGCTTAAATTGGTCTACTTGTTCAGTACTATACCAATCAAGTATTATTTTATAGAACTAGAAAAAATATAAAAATATTCATTTGCAATAACAAAAGTTCAAGAATATCAAGGAAATTAATAAAAAAAAATAGAAAGAATGGTGAATTAGCAGCTCCAAATCTAAAACTTTAGTATAAATATAATATCAGCAAACATCAAAATCATTTGGTACTGTATAAGAAATAGAGTGGCATATTAGTGGAATAGATTAGGTACAGATGACACAATAATCAAGGCTTATAGCAATTTAATTTTGATAAATCTCCAAACTCCACTTTCTTGAATAAGAACTCATTATTAGACAAAATTTGCAAGGAAAACTAGAAAATAATATGTCAAAAACTTGTCATAGACCTACATTGAACACCCCATAAAACCAACTCTAACTTTTATTTATTAATTCAATATCTTCTTACTTTTATTTTCATTAATCTATCCTTTTATTTTCAGAATTTCAAATTTAATATTTAATTGGTGGTTTTTAATTTGTTCTTTTTCTAGCTTTTTTAGTTGCATGCCTAATTCATTGATTTTCTTTTTCTCTATTTTATGGAAGTGAGAATCTAGGTATATAAAACTCCCCCTAAGGGGGCAGCTTGGTGGCGCAGTGGATAGAGCACCAGCCCTGAATTCAGAGGGACCTGAGAACAAATCTGGTCTTAGACACTTAACACTTCCTAGCTGTGTGACCCTGGCGAGTCACTTAACCCCAGCCTCAGAAATAAAATAAATAAATAAATAAATAGGGGATGAAGGAGTCCTACCAAACTCCTTTTATGACACAGACATGGTATTGATACCTAAACCAGGTAGACTGAAAACTGAGACCAATTTCCTTAATGAATATTGATGCTAAAATCTTAAATAAGATATTAGCAAAAAGAATTCAGAAAATCGTCCCCAGGATAATACACTATGATCAAGTAGGATTTATACCAGGAATGCAGGGCTGGTTTAATATTAGGAAAACTATTAGTAAATTGACCATATTAATAATCAAATTAATAAAAACCATATAATCATCTCAATAGATACAGAAAAAGCATTTGATAAAATCCAACATCCACTCCTACTAAAAACGCTTGAGAGTATAGGAATAAATGGACTATTCCTTAGAATAATCAGGAGCATATATTTACGACCGTCAGTAAGCATAATATGGAAAGGAGATAAACTGGAACCTTTCCCAGTAAGATCAGGAGTAAAACAAGGTTGTCCACTCTCACCATTACTATTCAATATAGTACTAGAAATGCTAGCCTTGGCAAAAAGAGCCGAGAAAGAGATTCAAGGAATTAGAGTAGGAAACGAGGAAATCAAACTATCACTCTTTGCAGATGACATGGTGGTATACTTAGAGTACCCCAAAGATTCTGCTAAAAAGGTATTAGAAATAATTCAGAATTTTAGCAAAGTTGCAGGATACAAAATAAATCCACATAAATCCTCAGCATTTTTATATATCTCACCAACAAAATGCAACAGCAAGAGATACAAAGAGAAATTCCATTCCAAACAAATGTTGAGAGTATAAAATATTTGGGAATCCATCTACCAAAGAAAAGTCAGGAATTATAAGAGCACAATTTTGAAACACTTGCCACAAAAATAAAGTCAGATTTAAATAATTGGAAAGACATTCAGTGCTCTTGGATAGGCCGAGCGAATATAATAAAGATGACAATACTCCCCAAACTAATCTATTTATTTAGTGCTATACCAATCAGACTCCTAAGAAACTATTTCAATGACCTAGAAAAAATAACAACAAAATTCATATGGAAGAATAAAAGGTCGAGAATTGCAAGGAAACTAATGAAAAAAAAGTCAGATGAATTGTGGTCTAGGAGTACCTGATCTAAATCTATATTATATAGCAGCAGTCACTAAAACCATTTGGTATTGGCTAAGAAATAGACCAGTGGAACAGATTAGGTACAAAGGACAAAAAAGGGTACATCTATAGCAATCTAGTCTTTGACAAACCCAAAGATACCAACATTAGGGATAAAAATTCATTATTTGACAAAAAACTGTTGGGAAAGCTGGAAATTAGTATGGCAGAAATTAGATATGGATCCACACTTAACACCATATACCAAGATAAGATCAAAATGGGTCCATGATTTAGGCATAAAGAATGAGATCATAAATAGATTAGAGGAACAGAGAATAGTCTACATCTCAGACCTGTGGAGGAGAAAGGAATTTATGACCAGAGGAGAACTAGAGTTCATTATTGATCACAAAATAGAAGATTTTGATTACATCAAACTAAAAAGTTTCTGTACAAACAATACTAATGCAAACAAGAAGGGAAGTAACAAATTGGGAAAATATTTTTACAGTTAAAGGTTCTGATAAAGGTCTCATTTCCAAAATATATAGAGAACTGACCCTAATTTATAAGAAATCAAACCATTCCCCAATTGATAAATGGTCAAAGGATATGAACAGACAATTTTCAGATGATGAAATTAAAACTATATCCACTCATATGAAAGAGTGTTCCAAATCACTACTGATCAGAGAAATGCAAATTAAGACAACTCTGAGATATCACTACACATCTGTCAGATTGGCTAAGATGACAAGAAGAAATAATGATGAATGTTGGAGGGGATGTGGGAAAACTGGGCCACTAATACATTGTTGGTGGAGTTGTGAAAGAATCCAACTATTCTGGAGAACAATTTGGAACTATGCCCAAAAAGCTATCAAACTGTGCATACCCTTTGATCCAGCATTGCTGCTATTGGGCTTATATCCCAAAGAAATACTAAAGAGGGGAAAGGGACCTGTATGTGCCAAAATGTTTGTGGCAGCTCTTTTTGTAGTGGCTAGAAACTGGAAGATGAATTGATGTCCATCAATTGAAGAATGGTTGGGTAAATTATGTTATATGAAGGTTATGGAATATTATTGCTCTGCAGGATGCATACAGAGAGGTTTGGAGAGACTTACATCAACTGATACTGAGTGAAATGAATAGAACCAGAAGATCGCTGTACACTTCAATGCTGTATGAAGATGTATTCTGATGGAAGTCGATATATTCAACATAAAGAAGATCCAACTCACTTCCAGTTGATCAATGATGGACAGAAACAACTACACCCAGAGAAGGAACACTTTGAAGTGAATGTAAATTGTTAGCACTACCGTCTATCTACCCAAGTTACTTATACCTTCGGAATCTAATACTTAACATGCAACAAGAAAATTGGATTTACACACATATATTGTATCTAAGCTATACTGTAACACATGTAAAATATATGGGATTGCCTGTCATCTAGGCGAGGGAGTAGAGGGAGGGAGGGGATAATTTGGAAAAATGAATACAAGGGATAATGTTATTAAAAAAATTACTCGTGCATATATACTGTCAAAAATTTATAATTATTAAAAAAAAAAGAAACTCTATCTCCTCCCCTCAAATACAATGTCGAATCCTGGATAATTAATTCTTGGTTGTAACACTGGATCCTCTGCCTCCTGGAATATGGTATTCCAGGTCTTCTGAACATTTATTGTAGAAGCTGTCAGATCCTGAGTAATTCTGATTGTTGCTCTTTGATATTTTAATTATTTTTGTTGGGTAGCTTGTAGTAATTTTTTTCCTTGTGATTTTACTTTTGGAGTTTTGCAAAAATATTCCTTGGAGTTTTCTTTGTGGTATCTCTTTCTAAAGGTGATCAATGGATTCTTTCCAGGAGCATTTTTCTCTCTCTTTTTGAATATTGGAGCAGTTATCCTTATTGATCTCTTGAAGAATGCTATCATGCTCTTTTTTCTTTTGTTAATTGTCTTCAAGTAAGCCAATAGTTTTTAAAATGTTCTGGATTTATTTTTCATGTTGGCTATTTTTCCAAGAAAATATTTCACTTTTTCTTCCATTTTTTTCATTTTTTTTTTAGTTTGCTACACTAATTCTTGCTGTCTCATAGAGTTATTAGCTTTCATTTGCCCCATTCTAGTTTGTAATGTGTAATTTTTTCAGTCAGCTTTCCATTTGGTTAATTCTACTTTTTAAAGAGTTGTTTTCTTCAGACAGTTGTTTTCCTTCCTTTTCCAAGCTGTTGACTCTCTTATGCATAACTCTCATTTCCTTTCTCAATTTCCTTCCTTCTCTTTTATTTGCCTTTTAAAGTCTTTTATGAGCAATTCCAAGAAGCCTTTTTGATATTGAAGCCAATTCAAATCACTCTTTTGAGATTTCTTCTGTGCACATTTGAGCCTCATCTGTGTTCATGTTTTGGTATGCCCTGTCACAATAGTAGCTTTCTATGATCAAGGTTCTTTTCTGTTCCTTGCTCATTTTCTCTCCTTTTCTTTGGGAATTTCCTCCTTTTTGCTTTTATGGTTGACCTCTGCACTTGGGATAAAGCTCTGTGCTTTGGGTTTGGGCACAAAGGCCCCTTGTATTTGCAAGGGTTAGCTTTGCCTGCTCTTTTCAGGAAACAGCCTGGTTTTGTAGAGTTTGTCTTCTGATCTGGGAATAAAAACTGCCCCATTGATTTGCTCCTGTGCTGAGCCAGGACTGAGGGTCTTAGTTGCTGCTTTGCTGTGGTTAAGAATCTCTCACCCTCTCATTTTCTACTTTTGTATTTGCATATTCAAATCATTGATCTATTTTATTCATGTAGCTATTTGGAAAGATTAAATTTTTATATCATATGTTATCTGGCATAATATATATCTGATATCATTCATTCCCTGTCCTTCTTTCCCTAGATTTTAACAGGTTTTTTGTGCCTCTTCATATGATCTCATTTGTGTCATTATGCCTCCCCTTTCTTCTTTTTCCAGTACAAACTTTCTCACACTCCTTAATGTCTTTTTCTTTGATATTATTACATTAGAGTCCATTCACATTCACACTCACCATGCATGTGATGTCCCAATCTGTCTGCCTCAGTAACAGACACAGTTCTTAAGAGTTAGAGATATTGTTTTCCCATCTAGAGATGGAAACAGGTTAACCTTTAAATAATATCTAATTTTGCTTGTTTACTTTTCTATGCTTCTCTTGAGTTCTTTTATTAAGTTTAATTTTTAACTTTGATTCCCTCAGTCCTTAGCACAGTCTCTCCCATGTATATGTATGCTCATGTGTTTATATATGTATATAACATATTGAATATATTACCATGTATATCACAATATGATATAATCTATATTATATACAGCATTTGGTATAATATATATCTGTTATCATTCATATACATATATATGTATATATGTGTGATATATATATATATATATATATATATATATATATATATATATATATATATATAAACATCTGTCTAATGGCTGAAGGAGGGGGAAAGAGTGTGTGTGTGTGTATAAAATTAGTGTTAAGTAAAAAAGGATTTCAATATATTAAGAGGAGATCAAAATCTGTCCATTTGATTTTGTTATAAGTATGATTTGAGATAGGCAAACATTTGGCATTTTTCATTTCATTTGTAAGTCTAAAGAATGAATAAGCATATATTGAGAAATGCCTCATAAAAGACTTTATTTAATCACAAAAATTTACATTGGCAAATCTTTTTACATTTGCAAAACCTTTCTAGCTATTATACCTCATTATAGATTATATAAGTAATACAATATGGGACTATATTTTTACTTTTTTGATTCTTTTTCTGTTGTTTTTTTTCCATCATAGGACATTATTATCACAATGTGGCAAATGCCATTTACTATGTTCATTTTTGTTAATTCCTTATACTTATGGATTTATCAAATGTATTAAATATCCACACCCCTACTTTTAATTATTCAAAAATTAAAATGTATATAAATAACAATAATTATTTTGTATTTTATCTCTTGCATGATCCTTTAGCAAAATAATCATTAATATATTTCAGACATCCTCTTCATTTCTTCCTTTATTCTACGATTTCTTATATATAAATTCCATTTTGAATGTTAGTAGTAGAAATAAGATGCTGATCTAAATCTATATTTCATTATATAGATGAACAATTGTTTCCTCAACTTTTTGCTTTATCATATTGATGAGTAGTGATTTGAATTCTTACATTTGATTTGCATTTTAGTTTTATTGGTCATGAATAGTATATAACATTTGGCAAATCCAACATACTACAGAAAACAAACAAACAAAAACTAATAATTATATTTCATTCTGTTCCCTGATCAAAATTCCATATCACTATTAAAGATACAAATGTTCAAGATATATGAATTAAATAATTATTATCTATTACTATATTAATAGTGAATTAATTTGCTATTATCTCTCCACCCCCATGACAAGAGATTCTTTTTTGTGTGTTCAATTCTATAAGAAATATTTTAGGGAGATTAATTTGGAGATCATACAAGTAAAGATGACCAGGATCAGAAGAGACTTAATATGTAGTCATAAGAGTGAAAATCATTTGAAGAAAAAAGAGATATTTAGATTGGAAATGAATTATGGAATCATCATCCCTATCTTCAAATATTTGAAAATCTGTCACATAAAAGATTTAATCTTGGCACTGGAAGGCAGAACTAGAAACAATGGATGAAAAGTATAAAAAAGTAATGTAAAGCATGGAGATTTAAAAAAAAATCCAACAATAAAAGCTAGTAAAGGGTAAAATAAAGTGACTCAAAAATCCCTGAATTTTACTAAAGTTTTTAAAGAAAAGTTGGATGGTGAAGTGAACATGAATAAATGTTAAAAATATTGCAGTGAGGATTTGTGTTCAGGAATGGGTCAGATTAGGCACCTTCTGCAGTTCCTTCTAACACTGAAATTCTGTGGAAATTTCTGAAAAGGAATTATTCATATGGTTATTCTCTCATAGATAACAAGAAATGTATTCATGAAATGTGATTATCAAACATGTGTGCATCTAGAGGCATAGTGAAAATTTAGGAAATATTGTGGGCAGAACACTATAGATTTATTATCAGCAAGATCTGGCTTCTAATTCTGCCTCAGAAACTCATTAGCTGTGTGACTTACTTCCCTCAGTCTCAAAAATAAAATGGGTATAATAAGAACATCTATCTCACAGGGTTGCTATGAGGATTTCTATGGGAGGTTGCTATGAGAGAACACATGTAAACTTTATTATCATTTCATTCCTTAAATTACAATATAAATTCTACCATCATCATTGTCATTATTGATATATAATTGGACTAGAAGTGTATCATTGTCTTAAGTAGATATTTCTTTTAAAAGTGACATCTATTTCTGACAGAGTTATTCTATCAATACTTAGAGATAGTACTTCAATCTATCATCTAGTCATACCTGCTGTTTATCAGTTGTGAATTGCAACTAAGCAGCAATACACAGCATTTACATGCTAGCTCATTGAGCAGAAAAAATGCCTATTGCCATCAGGGTGTTTACTCACATGTAGTTTCAGGATCAATGTCTGTGCCCAATATATAATCCTAGTCCACTGTAATGCTGAAGGGGAAAAGCTGTAGGCCTAGTCACTGAAAGTGACAGATTAATAGTTTATTAATAGTTTATGAAAATAAGTATGGTTTTACTTAGTCTTTCAATACTGTTGGATTCTTAAATTCCTATAAACTGAAGGTGTAACATAAAAACAAATCTCCCTCAGAAACCCAATTTAAAATATCATTTTTGATTTAAAGATCCCTGGATGATATATATATATATATATATATATATATATATATATATATATATATATATATATATATATATATATATATATAAATAAAGAGAGAGAGAGAGAGAGAGAGAGAGAGAGAGAGAGAGAGAAAGAGAGAGAGAGAAAAGAAAGAGAGAGATTCTAGCAAGTAACAATCTGCCCTCAAATAAACAAAAATTCAAGGGATGTTAATGACTGAAGATTACTTAATTGTTTCTTTTATGGAAGTATTTATATGAATGACAATTTTCATGAAGATCTGAATACAAATTTTTCATGTGAAACAAGTCAAAGATTTTCTTGGTTGTTGAAACTTGTTTGGGATATTCCACTTGGTATTTTGCTCTGACTCTCTTGACAAAGTGTGGGGGTGTGTGTGTGACATACACACATATGCATATATCCTTTAATATTCCTAGAGGCTCTATTGACCACCATCCATAGAGTAATTTTTGATTGGACTAAATATTTACATGAGACTCTTCTTATAATGAGAAAATAAAAGGTGGTTTTGTTAACATTATGTACCATTCTGTTGTTGCTTTTGAATGGATTTCTATTGTAAACCACTCAATTATTGGCTTATGCCAATTTCTCATAAATTTCTCATAAATCCATGTATGATACACTGAAATTACAATTTTCAGTAATATTGTACCACTAAAAAGTAAACAATATTTTAAAAGAAAATTTTGAAGAACAATTAAGTACAAAGTAAAAATATATATTCATATAGGCATATGCATATATACACAAGAACATGTACCTTTCTATATATGTACATATGTGTCTATATAAAATATATGTACAAATGATTATACACATATTTATGGAATCACATTTACATTATTCACAAAGAGCTGAGTGATACAAGACAAGGAAGGGTTGAGCAAAACCCATTCTATAATTTACTTTTTGTTATTTTTCTTTAAACCTTTCAAACTACTGTTAAAATTCTCCTAGTCAATTGATTGGATGAAAATATATTTTAATCTTTTGAGATTAGGCTATGTTTTATGTTTTATCTTTGCATCCCTGCTACTTGTCATTGCTACAAAGGGTTCTAAATAATTTCTTGCATTTTATGGATAAAATATAAAAAATAAGTACTATCAAATTTATCCAAAGGAAAAAAATGAACAATCAAGATAAATCAGTTAATATGTCATTTCTAATTATTTATTATATTTCTTTGTTACAGAATTCTTTCTTTCTCTATATGAATACAAATTTTCTCCAGTGACTAACCTTATAAATCATCTGGTCAGAATGTTGTCTACAGGCATTTTAGCAAACTGAAAATTATGAAATATTTTAGCAATAAGAAAAGTGATATCATGAAGTTGCTTGCTGCTGACTTAAGACTGTGCTATTATTGTTCACATACAGGAACAGTACATAATAGGAGATATAAGGAGAAAGAAAAGTAGATCTTTTAGTCAGGAGATTCAGATTGACTACTACATATTTGCTTTTATAAAATGCCCTAGGCATAGGAGGTGTGCTCTAATTGTCAACATCCCCAGGAGACTTCTATGATGTGGTCATGTCTCATTGGGTCTCTCCAAACATAATGATCCTCAGAAATGTGGCCAGATGAGAATTTGTGTCTGTATTTCTCCTCTCCTAGGGTATCTCTTATGCTATGCTATGCTTGATAATTCCCAAATGGACAGGAGTCAGCCTTCTGTTATTAGTGAAGTCATAAACTTTCTTGAGAAAGCCTAGTACACTATCGCTGATATAGTGCCTGCCTGAGCCTCCATTCAATCAAATCCAATAAAAATTTGTCAGGCTTGAAAATAGTACAGACTATTTGTCCAAAAAAATTATGTTTTGCCAAAACTATCTGTATTTCTGAAAATCACCCCTATATTTCTTTATTCCTCAAGAGAACACATGTTGAAAGAATGTCTATTTCTTACTGAGTCATATTTGTGGGAAAATGTAATCTATATTCTTAAAAGAAAGCAAATGAGTATGACTCATGCATAGGGCTATAAATTTGGAATCAGTTAGATCTGGGTTCAATTTCTGCTTCGGATACTTATTATCTATGTGAACCTAGATAAATGACTGTGAACTTCCTGGAGACTAAATTTATATTCATTGACAAAAATAAGAACATTGGATTCATTTATTGTATATCTTCAAACTCTGAGTATATGATACTATGATTCAATGGCCTTGAAAAGGATAAAGTCATTATGGGAAATACATTCTAAGGGGAAGAAAATGTGTGGCAGTAAATAGGTAAAATAGCTAGAGAATCTTTGTGGGCCTTAGCTTTCTAATCTTCATAAAAATAGATTTTAATGTTTTAATATCCTATTATTTCTCTGTTACAGATTTAAATGAATATATCCTCTTCTTTCCCTTCATGTATTTTGATAGTTGAGGGGTGTTTTGTGTGTATGTGTATGTGTCTGTATGTGTGTGTGTATATAAATGTATATATGTATAATATGTAAATTCAAAATGTTTACTTCAAATTAGATGCTCAAAGAACAACTTTGAATTATAATGTCTGTAATATCCATAGTGGTCTAAGACTTCAAGTCTAACTATAATAAAAATTATGGATGAAGGATTGTACATATTTAAATTATATCAAAACATTTGCTGTTTTGAATAGGGGAGAAAAAAATTAGAAGACAAAATCTTATAAAATGAATGTTGAAAACTGTCTTTATATGTGTGTGTATAGAGATAGAGATTATATAAATTATATATATATAATATAAATATATATATATAATATAAATATAAATATATATATATATATATAAATTATATGTATATAAAATATTTTGAGGAAAAAATACAGATGAAAAGGACTGAGAGGACATTGAAGTGAAAGAGAAAGAGATAGAGACAGAGATAGACAGAGACAGAGAGACAGACACAGAGAGACAGACACAGAGAGACAGAGAGAGAGAGAGAGAGAGAGAGAGAGAGAGAGAGAGAGAGAGAGAGAGAGAGAGAGAGAGAGAGAATCTCCTTAAAACAATAGCCCAGGTTATTTGTATATCCTGAAAATTGAGCTACATTGATTAGACAACAAAAAGCTTCACAAAATAACAAAAGGAGTAAGGAAACTTTTAAAATAAAGAGAAAAAAAATTTGATAACTTTTAAACCAAAGTTATCTGAAAATGAAAGAAATGTATCAACAGATCTTTTCTTAGATATAAGCTAATAAAATGGGCTGTTATATATAATACATTGTTGATATCTCTCATTATAAACACACCATTTCATAGGAGATAGGTAGTAGGATGTGTACCCCCAAAAGAAGTGTCAATCTCAGTTGTACAGCATATTTTCCCCAAGCAAGAATTTTCCTCATCTCCCTACAGATCTTTTGTTAAAGAGAACATGGGAAAATCTAGCTTTACCAAAAATTCTATAAAAGTGAGATGCATGTAACACCTTCTATTTAATTAAATATAAGAACATTACTTAAACATGAATTATATACAAGGCATATTCCAGACTCTGGAATACAAAGAGAAAATGAAAACAAATTCTTTCCCTCAGAATAATTATAGTCTATCTTAAAGCCATAGTTATTACTGTTTCTATTAAAACATATGTCAGAGGTTTAAAAATGATTGCAGTGAAGTCATGGACTCCATTTGTCATTGAGTCTTTTATTTGATAAATTAATTTTATATTACAGAGATGTACCCAGATTTTTAAAATCAATATTTAAAGAATATAAATAAATTAGATCTTTTTTTTAAAATGTAGCATTCTAAGATTTCTGCTTTTCACTATGAACCTTTTCCAAAAATGAATCATCAAAGAATCTTTGTTATTCTCCTTTTTAAATGCAACTGTGATTTAACTTTAAAGAAAGGTGAGGAGTACGGATGAAAGAGACTTTTGTTCAATTTTAGGTTTTTCTGCCCTTTTCAAATTCTGCTTTTTATTTGTTGTTAAACTACACTAACTCAATCTTTTTTTTTTCAGAAATTATTCAGATTTTAGCACCATTGGGATAAGTTTAGAAGGCATTAACATGATCGTATCTAAAAGTTATAATTATAGAAGAAATTCAATGAAAACAAATCATTTTAGGAAATGATTTATTCTAATACTCAATTAATTGGTTTGTTTGGCTGAGTTCAATTTTAAATGACCCAAATTAAAATTGAATTAAAAGTTTGCCAATTTTTATTTTTTTCTTAATCTATCACCTTAGTGACAACATAGTGAAGGTTGCATACAAAAAGGAAATGGCAAAAGAGGAATAAGCTAAACAACTCTAATGAAATGTGAGCTAAGTATATTGGTCACTCAATACTCTTCTATTTCAACAGGGTATCTTCCAAACATCAATTCCTGCCTCCTCTTTATTTAGGGGAAATATAGTTATAAAAAAAATTAGGGATATAAGTCATATATTCCTAGCATTCCTGTTTCGTTTTATACGAATCAGATTCCTATAAAGATCAGATTCATGCAATAAGTTGGCAATAATGGATAGACAAAAACCTCAACACATTACTACAAATCACACATATTAAAAATTGAAATGAAGAAAAATGTTACATTTTTATGAGATCACAATAACCTGGAAAATTTTGAAATCAATTTCCATGTAAAAAGAATTAATGAGGAAAACTTATTTATTAACAAAATGAACTTCTTTTTGGAGGTGTTTTCTTTATTATACAAATACAAAGATATATGTTGTCATTTCCCCACATTTCATCTATATTATATAGAAAAATTATTCATACTAGTAAGGAATTATAAATAGGTAAATAAAACTTTGGAATTAAAATTTCTTTTTCAGTAATAGGATATTTACAAAGAAGAAAAAAACAAAGTCTATGAGAAAATAGTATTATTGAGCCATTTCAAGTATCAAAATATGCCTACCCCTAAGGAAAAAATTGACAATAGCCACAAGCAAATAACAAATATGTTTAAAAAATAAATATTCAATTATAGTTCCTGGATGAAGGAATGGAATTTATACTCCTCCTCTAATAGAAAGTCATCCTCTGCCACATAGAAATTCCTACTTGAATGACATGATTTCTTTGTTACTAGAGATGGGAATGTTGTACTAAATAAATGTACTCTTTAATGGATATTTATAATAGGGCAAATTGAATTTAGGGAAATGATATTTATAATAGGGCAAATTGAAGATTTCCCTACTCTGCAGAGTAACTTCAATAATACTCCTGGGCATCAAAGAAGACTTCCTAGGCCAATTCCTATATCTGGGAGGATTAGTTGGCATTGCAACCTTACATTTAAGTTTACCCTGTGCTTAATACCAATTCAGAAGAGAAGATTTGACTAGGAGTATTCATACTAAGAGAGAAAAAAAAATTTATCTATAAAATTTCTTCAATCTAAACAACCCAAATTACTTTATACCCATAATCATTCTCTTACTTAGAAATTCATGCAAAATGTTAGATTCAAGAAAGGCAATGGGATATGGAAGAAGAAATACTAGATTTGACATTATGAGAGACATTTGTCTCTGGAATACATTTTCTTTGTAACATTAGGCAAGTCATTTGACATATTAAAACCTGCTTCCTTATTTTTTAAATATGCATAACAAATAATTTATTTATTATTTATCTCTTAGAGCTGTTGTGAGGATGAATTGAGAAAATATATGCAAATAATATTTGAAGCATTAATTTATGAGTATCTATTATTATTATCATCTTCATTATTAGTTTTAACTATAATCACCACAAAACAGTTTCTTCCTGACAAAATGTTACAAACTAAAGTTTGGATCTAAAAATATTTTATTTCAAATGAAATTTGCTCATAATTACTTCAATCAGTTTTATAGAAAGTTTAATGCTCTTTTCTTACTGTATGTCTGAATCAAAGAGGATTATGATTTTAAAGTCTCAGGCAAATCAGTAAGTAGCTTGTAGAAAGACAGATGATAAATATATAAACAAATAGATAATAGATAAAGAGACAAATAAAATATTATAAAGTGATACATAAAGTGATGATGATTTTAATATTGATAATATAGATAGATAGATGAATCATAGAATATTTGTCTAATGCTTACTTTGTTCCAGGCAATATCCCAAGTGTTGTGGATACAAGTAAAAGTAAACAGGACACTTTTTGTAGTCAAGAATTCACATTGTAAGGGGCGGGAGGGGGGATGGAGATACATAAAGGAAAAGAGAGGTGGAGAGGAAGCATGCAAGACTTCCATGTAGGAAGTAGAAATGAAATTTGTAGAGTGAGTAGAACTGGGAAATAAGTGAACTTGACTGGGTTCCTCTTAAAATTGTGGCACAGGCTAATGAATCATTAATCAGAACAGTGAAAGAAAATATATGTGCCCTAAAATCCTTCACTACTTCCCTCAAAATAATAATAATAATAATACCAAGGAAGTGACCTCTGTATAGAGAATGGATTTTCTCATAGAGAATTTATTGAAAGACATAGATAATTATCTCATAGTAAAGAAGAAATTATAAAGCAATGCTCTTTCTAATAGGGGAATACCTATCTATGATATTCTGGATCTAGTGAAGTACCAATGTGTATTAATCTATGAAATTTAGCATCATCTTCGTGTGACCCAAAGGAATTTCTAGTGAAATTTTTTTAAAAAAAATTTATTTTATTGTAGTATTTTAAAAAGGAAATATACTATTTTCAGACTCTGTTTTACTTTGGGAGGTGGGGAGAGGATTAATCCTTTTATTTCTCCAATACCCATAAAATTAGCTTATTTAAAGAAGCGATCTGTACAAAAAAAAAAATAGCACCAAATTTAGAGTCATAAGACATCAATTAGGCTCTTTGTTCTATCACATAGTAGTTAGATGATTCTGGCAAGTTACTTACGTTGAGGAGCTTTGAGTTCGTCATTTTAAAAAATGGTCATATATAATACTTGCACTACCTAATTTAGAGGATTATTGTGAGAATTAAAGGAAAGAATCATATGATGCATTCTGGTATAAATTGCTCTATATAATGTAATAATTTAATAGCGTTGTTACATAAGAATATACAGTGAATCATGAATTCCTATAACTAGATTTAATTTTATTTGTTTATTTTGGGATATCACAAATTTATGTAGAACTTTTCAAATCAAAAATATATTCTTGCATTAGCTTTTGATTAGCTGTGTTCATAAATATGACTAATTGCTTCTTAATGGAAAAACCTATCTGTCCTCTGCATAACTCATATTCTCTTTTGCAAAGTAAAATGTATTATTAGAGAATGTTTAAAAATCATAGCATGTTTTAAAAACATTCTTTGCTAAATTCATTTTAATTGAGTTCCTTACTATATAGGACATTTAGTTTTCTAATCAGTGTTACTGATCTCTATGTGTTATAGAAATACCAACCTAAGTTGTACCTCCTTTTCAGAGGATTATAGTGTACACAGTGGTAAAAATTTCTAGCAAAAATAGAATAGCAAAACATCCTTTTGAGTTTATGACTTATAACTTATAAATCACATTGATTTCTGTTCTCCTACTATGCCTAATAGTTGATGGCAGTAAGATCATCTTATAAGGTTGAGATATATGTATTTTTGTATGTGTATGCATGCATGAGTGTATAAATACATGCATATATATGAATATGCATTCATATATGCATATAGGTACCTGCACACACACACACACACACACACACACACACACACACACACACACATACACACACAGAAAGGTAATGGGAAAAATTGTAATGGAAATAATGCAAAAATTATAAAACAAAGTCCAATATAATTATTCATTATTTCCCTAATTCCCATTATCTATCTGTCAATATTTGTCACAACCACCACTTCACATTCAATTTTATTCACTCATTTATCAAATATTTATTAAGTACTTAATATGTTCAAACATAATGAGGTATACAATGAAGTATAAGCTAGTTTCTATTCAATATGACATAGGTTTTCTATGCAAGGGATCTAACTTGCTAGCTATAGTGATGTGTTTGATAAAAATGAATAATAAAGCTGACCAATAAATATGTATAAGGGCACTTAGTAATTGTTATGGGACGTCTTAGGTCAAATGTGTTGCAACCTTCTGCTTAAATGAATTCAAAGTTTTGATTTATTAATGCTTTGAAGTCATTAGATCCCAAGTTGGGACAACTGATAACACTTAATAACCTGTTTTTCCAATAGTCAACTTGCTTCTGATTTATTCCACACTCAAAGAGGAAGTACACTGAATTGGACATTAAACAAGAATATTGTACTTAATCATATGAAAAGAAGTTGTCAGTTCACCATAGTTTATAATTTTCTATAAGTGAAGTTTTTTGTTAAGTAATAGGTGACATAGTTTTAGAAGGATATTGATATATGAATTGTTTCAGGGGAAGAATCAGATAATTCTAAAGTTAGTGGTAATACTAATACAAAGTTAGAGCAATTCATACCTCATGAAAAATCTCTATAAAAGAGTTAGTATGTGGTCAATCATATTCCAAATACAAACCTTTGTTGAAAATATGTTGTTGTCTATGACTGGAGCATTAATAAGGGAATCTAAGTGCAAATGAATAGAGAACTGCAGCTTGGAGCCAGCAAGGCATGAATTCAAATACTTTCTCACACACTTACAAGCTATATGACCCTAGGAAAGTCACAACACGGTTTGCCTCAGTTTCTTCATTTGTAAAATAAGCTAAAGAAGAAAATATAAAACTACTCCAGTGTCTTCACCCAAAAAACCACAAATGCGATCATGAAGTGTTAGTCATGGCTAAAAAACAAATAACTTAATGACTTTCTCTCTTAACTGTTTGCTTGCAATTTTGACATTTTTATAAAATGATATTTCATGATGTTCAGTCACATAGTATCACCAGAAAAATATCAGAATTTTAAAAAAATAGGATTTGTGTTAGGGATCAATTTGGGATTATTTAAGGTATTTCACAATTCAGTGAATGCTATGTAGCCTATTCTTCTTAATTGATATTTGGTCTCTATATAAAAAAATGTATACTGAAAGAATAATGTAATAGGATTTCCATGCAAATACATATTATCTAATCTGAAATATTAGGGATTTTTCACCACTTATTTCTCCTCTGTTTTGTACACATTGATTTCATTGATGAAGCTCTCATATAATTTCTAATTATTATTCTGATACAATCACCATTCCAAATGCTACCATTTGGAACAGTAATTAAATTAAATATATAGGCTAATAGTAACAATATTGTTGACTGTTGTTTATTTGTTAATATTATCTGTAATTTCCACCAATCAGTATTTTTGAGCAATAATTTGAAAACTTTAAACAAAATATTTCATTTCCAGCACAGATTCCTTTTTAGCTATTATTCCTACTTTTATTCCTACTTTTTGATTTTGTTAAATGCCACTTAAATGTCTCTTCATAGCATTTGAAGAATTAACATTTAAATGTAGTAGTTCCATTATTACTGGTAATGGAAATACATTGTAAATCTAAGAAAGACAGATTTATTCAATTGTAATTGATTTGTTGTTTTTCCAGTTTCATAGTTGGCTATAATGTCATTTCTACATATTTATTTTTATCTGTCACTATTTTGTGAGAAAATAAGAGGTCATCATGAACTATGCTTGACCATATCATTCTGTAATTTAAAAGAGCTTCTCTTGGCAACTGTGTCTATGCTTGCTAAAGAGTCTAAATGCTCTTATAATTTCTAAGTGATTTTGACTTCTCTTTTTACTATGTCACAAATTGTGGTGATGGGAATAAATAGCTTTTATATATCATTAACATTTCTGGTTCAATAACATAAATCAGGGCAGTTTGGAACCAGTGTAATTATATTAAGCATCTGCTCATTTTTATTCTTTCCTCTATTTTCCAGTTGGTTTTGACTTCTTTGACTTGTGTGTTATGTGATATATATACAGTTATTATAAAATGATTGCTACTTTGTTAAGCATTTTCAAAACCATACACTAAAATGTAATTTTATGTTTAGATATTCTTTGGTACTTGCTATTTCTAACCCAAATTCTGATTTTATTCTTTCTTGAATTTTTTTATGATTCCTATGTACAAAACTTCTTATTAGTATCTAATAAGACAGAACTATGAGATCTATGTCTTCATTCTACAATATATTTAATAACCATATTTTCTATCATTCTTCAAGCCCAACTTTACAAGTTAAAAAGTATCACACACATATTGATTTTCCTTATTAAAATCTAAATCTACAGTTTTGTAGCTTCCATCAGTTGCTGCCAATTCACACTTTTGTGACTAAAATACTATTTTAAAATGCTTGTTCTTTACTTTCAAATACTTGAAGCCTGAAAACTTGTCACTTCCATTGGAGAATCTCTTTAAATTGGTATTAATGGAGGATTTAAGATATTCAAACTTTAAAAAGCAAAGCAACTGATATTTTAATAATTTGCTTTTATCCTTTTTTCTTCAAAATTCAGAGGAATAAATTAATATGAAAAATATTCTGGAACTGATTTTCTATGAGGGAGAAACTAGTTTCTGGAATGTAAAAGATAGGAATCCTATGGAGAGAATGAGTAGTGAAAATTCATCCTACTTTGACATATACAAGAGATTTTGAAAGAATGTTTCATAAGATCAGAGGAAGAAAATATAAGCTCCTTTAGATTAAAATATTGTGGGTTCAGTCACCTGAATGAGAATGGAAAATGGCCAAGAATTTATTTCTGAAGATACAAAGAGAAACTATTCAGATGATAGCAGAAGGAATGAAAAAACTTGCTCAAGATTCTAATATGAATCACGGAAAATTCACTTATCAAATTGTATTTTTAAAAATTTATACAGGGGGCAGAGCAAAGATGGTGGAAAGGAGACAGTTCTTTTTCTGAGTTATCACCATGTCCCTCAAATTAACAGCAAATCCAGTCTCTGAATTTTTTTTGGAGTGACAGAGCCCACAAATATTTGGAGTGTAAAAAATTTTCAGGAGAAGATAATTTGGAAGATCTCCAGAAAAAGTCTGTTTCAGTCAGATATGGAGGGAGGTGAGCTGAGCACAGGCAATGTGCAGATACCCCAGCAGAAACCTCAGTGAATGCAAACACAAGGACCCAGGATGGTATGGGCTCCATGGCTCCAGGAGGAATGGATAGTAGCATTGGTTGTTCTGTCCTGGTTGCAAGCAGATAGATCAGCAAATTAGTTGTAATAAAAAAGGCAAATACTGAGCCCCTAAACCCCAGAATATCATGGAACCTGGTCACTACCACTGAGCACCAGAAATTAATCAGCACAGACCCAGTGCAGCTGCTATTGCCTATAGAGGAAGTTTGAATAATCTCCCCTTTGCCCTAAAAAAGTCAAGAAAAAAACAAGAAGAACTCTAATCACAGACAGGTTTTATGGAGAAAGAGAAGAATAGATTTCAAAACAAAATCATCTTCAGATAAAACCAAAAAGGATGGCATGAATTGGTCCTTATCTTACAATGCTCTCTTGGAAAAAAATTCAAAAAGGTTCTTTAAAAGGAGTTGGATGAAAAATGGGAAAAGGAAATGAACATTTACAAGAGGGTTTGGAAAAGGAAACACAAGAATTGTTTGAAGAAAACTCCTTACAAAATATAATTAACAAAATGGAAAAAGAAAACAACTCCATGAAAAACAGAATTTGTGAAATAGAAAAAAAAAATTCAATTGGCCAAATACAAAATAATTTTAAAAAGTAACTGAAGAAAATAATTCAAAAATTACAATTGAACAACTAGAAATGAAAGACTTAATGAAACATCAAGAATCAGTCAAACAAAACCAAAAAAAAAAAAAAAAAAGAAAAAAAAGAAAAGAAAAGAAAAGAAAAAAGAAAAAAAAAATAGAAGAAAATATAAAATCCCTCATTAGAAAAATAACTGACCTGGAAAATAGATCTAGGAGACACAATCTAAGAATTATTGGACCCCTTGAAAATGATGAAGAAAAAAGAGCCTAGACATTATCTTTCAGGAAATCATCAAGGAAAACTGCCCTGATGTCTTAGAATCAGAAGGTAAAATAGGGACTGAAATAATTCACTGATTACTTCCTGAAAGAGACCCCAAAATGAAAACTCCAAGGAATATCATAGCTAAATTTCAGAACTATTGGACCAAGGAAAAATATTGGAAGCAACCAGAAAGAAACAATTAAAATACAGAGGAGCCACAATCAGGATTACTAAGGACCTAGCATCTGCCATCTTGAAGAAGCAAAGGGCCTGGAATCTGATATTCTGAAAAGCAAAGGAACTTGGAATGCAGCCAAGAATAGACTCATCTGAGTAAACTGAGCATTATCTTTCAAGGAAAAAAAAAAGGACATTTAATTAAATAGGTGGATTTCAATTATTTATGATGAAAAGACCAGAGCTGAACAAAAAATTTGATTTCCAAACACAGAACTCAAGAGAATCACAAAAAGGAGGTGTAAAAAGGAAAGAACTCTTGAGAACTATATCTCTGTTTTGGGTATACTTAGAGAGTGCAGGTATAATTGGAAAGGGGATTGTAATGAAAAAAGGAAAATGGAGGTAAAATAAGGGAAATTACATCTCATGAAGGGGCAAATAAGACCTATTTTAATTGAAGGAAAGAAGGGAGGGGATGAACATTGTGTCAATCTTACACTCATGAGATTTGGCTCAAACAGAGAATATTAGAAATAATTGTTTTCACAGAGAAACTTGTCTCACCTTATAAGAAAGTGAGAGCGGAAAGGGGGAAAGGAAAGGAGAAGGCTAATAGAAGGGAAAACAGAAGTAATAGAGGAAAAGGATAAGAAAGGGAGAGGAGTTGTAAAGGGGAAGGACTATTTGAGGGAAGTGGTGGTCAGAAGTGCAAAATATTGGGTAGGAGGGAAGGGGGGAAAGGAAAAAGAAAAGCATATTTTGGAGTAAATAAGATGGCAGGGAATACAGAATTAATCATTGTAACTGTGAATGTGAATGAGATGAACTTTTCCATAAAAAGAAAGTGGGTAGCAGAATGGAATAAATCCAGAATCCTACAATTTGTTGTTTACAAGAAACACATTCAAAACATAGTGATCTATTTAGAATAAAGGTAAAAGGTTGGATCAGAATCTGTTATACTGCAGGTAAAGTAAAAATAAAACCAAAAACAAAAACAAAATAAAACAACAACAAAACAAAACAAAACAAAATAAAACAAAAAACAGGAGTAGCAATCCTAATCTCAGATCAAACAAAAACAAAAATAGATCTAATTAAGAGAGATAAGGAACTATATCTTGCTAAAGGGTACCATAGATAATAAAATAATATCAATACTAAACATATATGCACCAAGTGGTGTAGCATCTAAATTCATAGAGAATAATTTAAGAGAGCTGCAAGGAGAAATAGACAGCAAAATGGTTAAATCATACTAGTGGGATACCTCAACCTCACTCTCTCAAAACAAAATAAATTGAATTACAAAATAAATAATAATGAAGTTAAGGAGGTAAATAGAATTTTAGAAAAGTGAGATATGATAGATCTTTGGAGAAATTTGAATGGAGACAGAAAGGAGTACACTTTTTCCTTGGTGGTTCATGGAACCTATATAAAAGTTGACCACATATTAGGGCATAAAGACCTCGAAATCAAATACAGAAAGGCAGAAATAGTAAATGCATGTTTTCAGATTATGATGCAATAAAAATTACCTGCAATAAAAGACCACTGGAAAATAGATGAAAAAATTAATTGGAAGTTAAATAATCTAATCCTAAAGAATGAATGGGTGAAATAACAAATAATAGACACAATAATTTCATCCAAGAGAATGACAATAATGAAACCATTTACCAAAATTTGTGGGATGTAGCCAAAATGGTAATTAGGGAAAATTTTATATCTCAAGATACTCACATAAAATGGAGAAGAGAAGATCAATGAATTAGGTTTGCAATTTAAAAAAAAAAAAACTAGAAAAAGAATAAATTAAAAACTCCCAATTAAATGCCAAATTTGAAATTCTAAAACTTTAGTTAATTTGATTAGTAAAGGAAAGAAGAAAATCAAATTGTTAGTCTCAAAAGTGAAAAGGGAGAACTTTCCATCAATGAAGAGGAAATTAGAGCAATAATTGGGAGTTATTTTGCCCAAGTATATGCCAATAAATTTGATAAATTAAGTGAAATGGAAGAACACTTACAAAAATATAGATTATCCAGATTAAAAGAATGGGAAATAAATTGTTTAAATAGTCCCATTTTAGAAAAAGAAATAGAATCAATTCCCTAAGAAAAAATCTCCAGGTCAGAGGGATTTATATGTGAATTCTACCAAACATTTAAAAACAATTAATTCTGATATATGTATATATATATATATATATATATATATGTATGTATGTATGTATGTATATATTTCAAATAGGGAAAGAAAGAGCCCTACCAATTTCCCTAGTGAATATTGATGCAAAAATCTTAAAGAAAATATTAGCAAACAGATTACAAAAAGTCATACTCAGGATAAGAAATCATGACCAAATAGGATTTATATCAGGAATGTAGTACTGGTTCAATGTTAGGAAAACTGTTAGCATAATTGACTAAATCAATAACCAAACTAACACAAATCATATGATTGTCTCAATAGATGCAGAAAAAAAAAAACCATTTGATAAAATCCAACACCATTTCTATTGAAAATATTAGCCACTATAGGAGTAAATGGACTTTTCCTTATAATGATCAATAGCATTTACCATTCCCAATAAGATCAGGGGTGAAACAAGATTTCCCACTATCACCATGACTCTTCAATATTGTATTGTAGAGACTTCCGGCCAAGATGGCAACATGGAGGCAGACAGCTGCTTGAGCTCCTTGCTTTCTCTCAGAACTTACTTCATGACAAGCCTTGGAGTTAATGCTTGACCAGAAAAGAAACCCACAAATAATCACCAACAGAAGACATCCTTGAAAGTCTCCAGAGAAGGTCTGTGTTTGCTCGGGGGAGAGTCGAACAGACTGGGTGCAGACTGAGGGCAGGCAGTGAGAGCAGGCAGGCAGCTCACACAACCCGGACCAGAAAGGGGAAGGGGAGATCTCTTCCGTTTCTGAGAAAAGACTTTTACCCCAGTGTGGATGTTCTGTCTTGGCAACAAGCCAGGAGCAGCAGAGAGGGTGTAAACACTGGAGGTGAAGAATAAAACCCCAGAAAGCTAGCATCTCTCCAGACACGGCCACCCCCCCATCCCCACCCCACCTGGAGTGATTCAGTGCGTTCTCAGAGCCTCAGAGCACAGACTCAATGCAGCCATCTCTGTCCTGTTAGTACCTCGCTGCTGTGTCCCGTAGTCTGTAGAGGAAGCCCAGTAAAACCATCCAGTGTCATCCCCCCCAGAAACAGACCAATTGTTTCTCTTGTCAATTTGTTTTCTTTGATTCCTGCTCTGACAAAATGAACAAAAAATTTAAAAAGGCTCTAACCATTGACAGCTTCTGTATGGAGAGAGAGAGCAGACTTCAAATACTGAGGACAAAAACAGCAGACTATCCCCAGAGGAATCCCCTAAGGGGGATATAAGCTGCTCCTCAAATACAAAAGACTCTCACAGAGGAAATCAAAAAGGATCTCACAAGAGACCTAGAAAAGAAATGGGAAAAGGAAATGGAAGCTTGGCAAGAGAGTCTGGAGAAGTTATCCAGAGTGGATAAAGAGATAAAATCATTGGGAAATAAAATTTGTGAATTAGAAAAGGTAAACAACTCCAAGGAAAGCAAGATTAGTGAGCTGGAAAAAGAAAACAACTCTCTAAAAAATAAAATGCATGAAATGGAAAAAATTCCATAGAAGAAAAAAACTCACTTAAAAACTCAATTGGACAATTACAAAAAGATATTTAAAAAAGTGAGTGAAGAAAATACATCACTGAAAATTAGACTCGAACAAGTAGAAATGAATGACTCAAGGAGAAACCAAGAAGTAGTCAAGTAAAACCAGAAAAATGAAACAATTGAAAAGAATGTCAAGTATGTTATTGGAAAGACAACAGACCTGGAAAACAGATCCAGGAGAGATAATTTGAGAATAATTGGACTCCCTGAAAAATGTGAGGAAAAAAAGAGCCTGGATACTATTTTCCAGGAAATTATCAAAGAGAACTGCCCAGACATTTTGGAAACAGAGAGTAAAATAGACGTTGAAAAAATTCATCGATCACCTACTGAAAGGGATCCCAAAATCAAAACGCCAAGAAATATATTGGCCAAGTTCAAGAACCATCAGATGAAGGAAAAAAATACTTGAAATTGCTAGAAAAAAGAAATTCAGATATGGAGGAGCCACAATAAGTATAACCCAGGATCTAGCAGCATCCACATTACAAGAACAAAGGGCCTGGAACATGATATTCCAAAAGGCTAAGGAACTTGGTATACAGCCAAGAATAACTTACCCAGCAAAAAATGAGCATCATTTTCCAGGGAAGAAGATGGACATTTAATGAAATAAATGAATTCCATCTATTCTTGATGAAAAAACCAGATCTACACCAAATATTTGATCTTCAAATACAGAACTCAAGAGATTTTTAAAAAGGTAAAAAGAAATCTTGAGAACTATATTTCTGCCATAAAGATATGTAAAGAACACATGTATAATTTGTTCTAGAAACTAGAGGTGGAAAGGAAATTATATCATAAAAAAGTGTAAAGTGGTGGTACTACATCTCAAGAAGAGGCAAAGGTAACCTATTATATCTGAGAGAAAGAAAGGAGGGAGATGAACATAGTGTATATCAATAGACATATTCAATTTATGGTGAAACTTCTTCCACTTCATTGAAAAGTGAGAGGGAAGGAGTAAGCTAAGGTGAAGGGAATACATAAATTGTGAGGAAAAGGGGTAAAATAAGGGGAGGAACTTTAAGGTGGGGGAGGGATCCTAAAAAGGGAGGGCTATGAAAAGCAAGTGGTGTTCACAAGTTAAATACTGAGTAGGGGGGTAAGAGGAAAGGAAAGGAGAAAATCATAAGCAGGGGTTAACAGGATGGCAAGCAATATAGAATTAGTCATTCTAAACATAAATGTGAATGGGGTAAACTACCTCATAAAGAGGAAGCAGTTAGCAAACTGGATTAAAAGTCAGAATCCTACTATATGTTGTTTACAGGAAACACACCTGAAACAGGGTGATACATTCAACTAAAAGTAAAATGGTGGAGCAGAATCTACTATGCTTCAGATAAAGCCAAAAAAGCAGGGGTAGCCATCCTTATCTCAGATCAAGCAAAAACAAAAATTGATCTAATTAAAAGAGATAAGGAAGGGAATTATATCCTGCTAAAGGGTAGCATCAATAATGAAGCAGTATCAATATTAAACATATACACAACAAGTGGTGCAGCATCTAAATTCTTAAAAGAGAAATTAAGAGAGCTGCAAGAAGAAATAGACAGCAATACTATAATAGTGGGAGATCTCAACCTTGCACTCTCAGAATTAGATAAATCAAGCCACAAAATAAATAAGAAGTCAAAGAGGTAAATGGAATACTAGAAAAGTTTGATATGATAGATCTTTGGCAAAAGCTAAATGGAGACAGAAAGGAGTATACTTTCTTCTCAGCAGTTCATGGAATCTATACAAAAATTGATCATATACTAGGACATAAAAACCTCAAAATCAAATGCAGTAAGGCAGAAATAGTAAATGCATCTTTTTCGACAACAATGCAATTAAAATTACATTTAATAAAAAGCCAGGGGAAAATAGACCAAAAAAAAATTGGAAACTAAATAATCTTATACTAAAGAATGATTGGGTAAAACAGCAAATTATAGACATAATAAAACACTTCACCCAAGAAAATGACAATAATGAGGCATCATACCAAAATGTGTGGGATACAGCCAAAGCAGTAATAAGGGGAAGTTTTGTATCTCTAGAGGCCTACTTGCATAAAATAGAGAAAGAGAAGGTCAATGAATTGGGCTTACAACTAAAATTGCTAGAAAAGGAACAAATTAAAAACCCACAGACAAAGACGAAACTTTAAATTCTAAAAATAAAAGGTGAGATTAATAAAATTGAAAGTAAAAAAAACCAAACTATTGAATTAATTAATAAAACTAAGAGTTGGTTCTATGAAAAAACCAACAAAATAAACAAACCCTTAGTAAACCTGACTAAAAAAAGGAAAGAGAAAAAGCAAATTGTTAGTCTTGAAAATGAAAAGGGAGAACTCACCACTAATGAAGAGGAAATTAGAACAATAGTTAGGAGCTACTTTGCTCAACTTTATGCTAATAAATTCGATAACTTAAATGAAATGGAAGAATACCTTCAAAAATATAGCTTGCTCAGATTAACAGAGGAAGAAGTAAGTAGTCTAAATAGTCCCATCTCAGAAAAAGAAATAGAAAAAGCTTTTAACCAACTCCCTAAGAAAAAAGCCCCAGGACCAGATGGATTTACATGTGAATTCTACCAGACATTTAAAGAACAAGTAACTCCAATGCTATATAAACTATTTGAAAAAATAAGGATTGAAGGAGTCCTATCAAATTCCTTTTATGACACAGACATGGTACTGATACCTAAACCAGACAGGAAGAAAACTGAGAAAGAAAACTATAGACCAATCTCCTTAATGAATATTGGTGCAAAAATCTTAAATAAGATATTAGCAAAAAGACTTCAGAAAATCATCCCCAGGATAATACACAAGTAGGATTTATACCAGGAATGCAGGGCTGGTTTAATATTAGGAAAACTATTAGTATAATTGACCATATTAATAATCAAATTAATAAGAACCATATGATCATCTCAATAGATGCAGAAAAAGCATTTGATATAATCCAACATCCATTCCTACTAAAAATGCTTGAGAGTATAGGAATAAATGGACTATTCCTTCAAATAATAACGAGCATATATTTAAAACCATCAGTAAACATCATATGTAATGGCAATAAACTGCAACCTTTCCCAGTAAGATCAGGAGTGAAACAAGGTTGCCCACTATCACCATTACTATTCAATATAGTACTAGAAATGCTAGCCTTGGCAATAAGAGCCGAGAAAGAGATTCAAAGAATTAGAGTAGGAAATGAGGAAATCAAACTATCACTTCTTTGCGGATGATATTGTAGTATATAGAACCCCAAAGACTCTGCTAAAAAGCTATTAGAAATAATTCACAACTTTAGCAAAGTTGCAGGATACAAAATAAATCCACATAAATACTCAATATTTTTATACCTCACCAACAAAATGCAACAGCAAGAGATACAAAGAGAAATTCCATTCAAAATAACTGTCGATAGTATAAACTATTTGGGAATATATCTACCAAAGAAAAGTCAGGAATTATATGAGCAAAATTACGAAACACTTGCCACAAAAATAAAGTCAGATTTAAATAATTGGAAAGACATTCAGTGCTCTTGGATAAGCCAAGCGAATATAATTAAGATGACAATACTCCCTAAACTATTCTATTTATTTAGTGCTATACCAATCAGACTCCCAAGAAACTATTTTAATGACCTAGAAAAATAACAACAGAATTAATATGGAACAACAAAAGGTCGAGAATTTCAAGGGAAGTAATGAAAAAAAAAATTAAATGAAGGTGGTCTAGCTGTACTTGATCTAGAACTATATTATAAAGCAACAGTCACCAAAACCATTTGGTATTGGCTAAGAAATAGACTAGTTGATCAGTGGAATAGGTTAGGTTCACAGGGCAAGATAGTGAATAAAAATAGCAATATAGTGTTTGACAAACCCAAAGATCCCAACTTTTGAGATAAGAATTCATTATTTGACAAAAACTGCTGGGAAAACTGGAAATTAGTATGGAAGAAAGTAGACATGGACCCATATTTAACACCACACACTAAGATAAGATCAAAATGGGTCCAAGACTTAGGCATAAAGAACGAAATCATAAATAAATTAGAGGAACATAGGATAATTTACCTCTCAGACTTATGGAGGAGGAAGGAATTTGTGTCCAAAGAAGAACTAGAGACCATTATTGATCACAAAATAGAAAATTTTGATTATACCAAATTAAAAACTTTCTACACAAACAAAACTAATGCAAACAAGATTAGAAGGGAAGTAACAAATTGGGAAAACATTTTTACAGTTAAAGGTTCTGATAAAGGCCTCATCTCCAAAATATACAGAGAATTGACTTTACTTTATAAGAAATCAAGCCATTCTCCAATTAATTAATGGTCAAAGGATATGAACAGACAATTTTCAGATGATGAAATTAAAACTGTTTCCACTCATATGAAAGAGTATTCCAAATTACTATTGATCAGAGAAATGCAAATTAAGACAACTCTGAGATTTCATTACACACCTGTCAGATTGGCTAAGATGACAGGAACTAATAATGATGAATGTTGGAGGGGCTGTGGGAAAACTGGGACACTGATGCATTGTTGGTGGAGTTGTGAAAGAATCCAACCATTCTGGAGAGCAATCTAAAATTATGCCCCAAAAGTTATCAAAATGCGCATACCCTTTGATTCAGCAGTGCTACTACTGGGCTTATATCCCAAGGAAATACTAAAGAAGGGAAAGGGACCTGTATGTGCCAAAATGTTTGTGGCAGCCCTTTTAGTATTGGCTAGAAACTGGAAAATGAATGGATGTCCATCAATTGGAGAATGGTTAGGTAAATTATGGTATACGAATGTTATGAAATATTATTGTTCTGTAAGAAATGACCAACAGGAGGAATACAGAGAGGCTTGGAGAGACTTACATCAACTGATGCTGAGTGAAACGAGTAGAACTAGGAGATCATTACACCTTTCAACTGTATTAGGATGTATTCTGATGGAAGTGGATATCTTCAACATAGAGAAGAGCTAATCCAATTCCAATAGATCAATGATGGACAGAATCAGCTACATCCAGCAAAGGAACACGGGGAAATGAGTGTATACTGTGAGCATTTTTTGTTTGTTTGTTTGTTTTTCTTCCCAGATTATTTTTACCTTCTGAATACAATTCTTCCTTTCAACAACAACAACAAAATTCGGTTCTGCACATATATATTGTACCTAGGATCTACTATAATATATTTAATATGTATGGGAATGCCTGCCATTTAGGGGAGGGGGTGGAGGGGAGGAGGGGAAAAATTCGGAACAGAAGGGAGTGCAAGGGATAATGTTGTAAAAAAAAATTACCTATGCATATGTACTGTCAAAAATGTTATAATTATAAAAATTAATTAAAAATAAAATAAAATAAAAATAAAAACAAAAACAAAACAAAAAATATTGTATTATAAATGTTAGGTTTGGCAATAAGAGAAGAAAAAGAGATTTAAAGAAATTAGAATAGGTAATGAAACCAAAGTATCACTCTTTGCAGATGATATGACAGTGTTCTTAGGGAACCCTAGAGAATCAACTAAAAAAACTACTGGAAACAATTCACAATTTTAGCAAAGTTTCAGGATACAAAATAAATCCACATAAATGATCAGCATTTTTATATATTACTAATAAAGTCCAGCAGTAAGCGATACAAAGAGAAATTCCATTTAAAATAACTATTGATAATATAAAATATTTGGGAGCCTATCTGCCAAGACAAAGTCAGATACTATATGAACACAATTATAAAACACTTTCCACACAAATAAAACCAGACCTAATCAATTGGAAATTGATGGTTTCATGGGTAGGCCAAAAGAATATGATAAAAATGACAATACCACCTAAATTAATCTACTTTAGTGCCATACCGACCAGACTCTCAAGAAATTATTTTAAAGATCTAGAAAAAATAATAAAGTTAATCTGGAAGAAAAAAAGATCAAGAATTTCAAAGGAATTAATGAAAAGAACTGCCAATGAAAGTGGCCTAGCTATGCCAGACCTAAAACTATATTATAAAGCAGTGGTCCTTAAAACTATTTGGTATTGGCTGAGAAATAGAATAGTTGATCAGTAGAATGTGTTAGGTTCACAAGACAAAATAGTCAATGACTATAGTAATCTAGTGTTTGGCAAACCCAAAGACCCCAGTTTTAAGAAAAAGAAGTCACTATTTAACAAAAACTGCTGGGAAAATTGGAAATTAATATGGCAGAAACTAAGCATTGATGGATGCCTAACACCATATATCAAAATAAGGTTGAAATGGGTTCATGATTCAGACATAGAGTGTTATTATAAAAAAAAATTAGAAGAACAAAGAATGGTTTACCTCTCAGATCTGAGGAGAAGGAAGGAATTTGTGATCAAAGAAGAGCTAGAACTTATTATTGAACACCAAACAGATAATTTTGGTTATATTAAGGTAAAAATTTTTTTTGTAAAAACAAATTTAATGCAGACAAGATGAAAAGGGAAACAATAAATTGGGAAAACATTTTTATATTCAAGGGTTTTGATAAAGGGCTCATTTCTAAAGTATATAGAGAATTGACTCAACTTTATATGAATTCAAGCCATTCTTCAATTGATCAATGGTCAAAGAACATGAAAAGATAATTTTCTGATAAAGAAATTGAAACCATTTCTAAAAGGTGCTCTAAATTACTATTGATCAGACAAATGCATATTAAAACAATTTTGAGTTACCACTATACACCTCTCAGATTGACCAAGATAATAGGAAAAGATACTGATAAATGTTGGAGGGGATATGGGAAAACTGGAACACTAATACATTGTTGGTGGAATTGTGAACTCATTTAATTATTCTGGAAAGCAACTTAGAACTATGCTCAAAAGATTATCAATATGTGATCCAGCTATGTTTCTACTGGGTTTGTATCTCAAAGAGATTATAAAAAAGGGAAAGGGACCCAAATGTACAAAAATGTTTGTGCCAGCCCTTTTGGTAAGGGCAAGAAACTGAAAACTGAGTGGATGCCCATCAGAGGATGGCTGAATAATTTATGGTATATGAACGTTATGGAATATTATTGTTCCATAAGAAATGATCATCAAGATTATTTTAGAGAAGCCTGGAGAGACTTCCATGAACTGATGTTAAATGAAATAAGCAGAACCAGGAAGTCATTATACATAGCAATAGCAAGATTATACAATGACCAGTTCTGATGGTTGTGGCTCTTCTGGACAGTGAGATGATTTAGGCCAGTTCCAAAGATCTTATGATGATGAGAGCCATCTACACTCAGAGAGAGGTCTGTGAGAACTGAGTGTGGATCACAACATAGCATTTTCACTTCTTTTGCTGTTTTTTTTGAATTTTATTTTCTCATTTTTTCCTATATGATCTGATTTTTCTTGTGTAGGAAGATAATTGCATAAATATGTGTGCCTATATTGTATTTACATATATTTTACCATGTTTAACATATACTTGATTACTTGCTATCTAGGGGAGAGGGTGAAAGGAAGAGGAGGAAATTATACCACAAGATTTTTCAATGATCAATGGTGAAAAATTATTCTTGCATATGTTTTGAAAATAACAAGTTTCAATAAAATATTTAATAAAAAGATTTATATAAAAGATTGACCAAGAAAAAGTAAAAGGGAATAAATTTTAAAAACTTATTATAGTCCTGTAGTAGTATTTGCAGAAGTTCTAAAGTTAGGTATCAAAATAATTTTAGCCTTCTGATGAAAAGTAAGGACACATTAACAATACAATATATGGTTTCAAAGAAGACAGGGTTATAGTCAAGGAAAGAATAAGATCAAAAAAGAAACAGGACCATATTTCACTGGATTTTTTCCATTTCACCAATTCTGTTTTTAAGGGGTTGTTCTTTTTAGTATATTCTCTTCACATTTCACTAAATAAATTTTAATGTTTTTTTTTCTTCTGTCAATGTTTGTTTCCTTTCCCAAACTATCCTGAAAGCCAAATCATTGTCACTGTGTAAATTGTTCGGATTCTGTTTACTTCACTTAACATCAAGTTATCTCCTTTCTTCAATTTTCTTCTCTCTTTTAAGATCATTTTTTTGAATTCTTCCAAAAGAGTCTTTTGAGTTGAATACCAGTTTATGGTACCCTTTTAGGCTTCAACAAGAGGTGTTTTGTCTTTAGTAAACTGAATATTTTTTTTTGCTCATTTTTATAGGTTGTGATCTGCTCCTAGGCTTCCTTTACAGGTCCACAGGGATTTCATGTTGTTCTGGACTGGGTCCTGCAGGCTTCCTATGGTGAGTGGGTATGGCCAAGTCCTATCTGTTTTGCAGAGATTCAGGGGCTTACTATTTGTCTCCTGTAGTTGTATTCTTTTGAACCAGGACAGAGTAGCCAATGCTGCTGTATTTTGGCTAAGAGCCTCTCACTATATTTTCTGCATGGGATCTCTGCCTTGGACTTCTCTAATTATCACCTGTGTTAGGCTGTATCTGCCTTGCCCAATTGAAACAGACGTTTCCTGAAATCTTTCCAAAATATCTTCTGCTGGAAATTTATTATGCTCCAACTATGTGTGGGTTCTGTCACCACAAATCCATTCAGAGGCTTGATTCTGAGGGAATCCCGGAAGAGCTCAGGCAAAACAGGATCACATTTCAGTAGAATTATTTTTTCCACTATAAAGAACAGAAGAAACCCTTACAAAACAAATGAAGTAGCTGGATAAATGAGGAGGGTGAGAGTTTCTAGAAAAGAAGGAAAGTTATTTTGCAAAGCCTAGAGATGGAGAATGGAGAGTTGTATGTGAGAAGCAGCAGTGAAACTAATTTCCTTACATATCAGTCTGTATGAATAGAATTGAGGAAGATTGGAAAGTCTGCAATGGACTTTTAATGAATTTCTTTAAAAGTAGAACAGGATTTTTTTAAAAAAATATTTGATCATATAGGGAATAAACAATCACTTTAGTTTATTGTATAGGGGTATGACATAGTCAGACCTACTTTCCCCCATTATTTTAAGAATACATTTTATGTGTTCATAAGCAATGATCTTGATAACCCCCCCAACTTACCCTCCAGTTGAAATTTTTTTAAAAATCATTTTTACAAACATAGTTTAAAAGTCCATATTTGCCTTGTACAAATTTTTACTTGTGTCATTCTGGATTCTAAGTTATTTATTTTGCTATTTTGGATGGGTAAGAATTTTTTGTTGTTGATTCCCAGGAACTGTGGATTGTCATTACAATGATAAGAGGCCTTAATTATTTAAAGTTGTTTGCATTTACCAAATTGTTGTCATTGTGTTTTGATTCTTAACATCAAGTCATACAAGTCCTCCAAGTCTCTAGGAAACTTCATAATTTCTCATTATACAGCAACATTCTATCATTTATATGCCATTAATCCATCTATTCTCCAATTTATATACATATCCACACATTCCAATTATTTTCAAAGGACTATATTTTTTGTTTATCATTATAATTTTATATACTTAAAACAAATTCATATCTTTCCCTCTAAAATAATCCTTCCTGCTTCCCCCTTTTTTCTTTTAAAGTCTGATGAATGAAATTTATTTTGTACCATACTGTTTATGTATGTGTGTGTATTATTGCATACTTTTTTTTGAATTAGTAATTTTTTTATAATATTATCCCTTGTATTCATTTTTCCAAATTATCCCCCTTTCCCCCATTCCCTCCCCCCGATGACAGGCAATCCCATACACTTTACATGTGTTACAATATAACCTAGATAAATATATGTGTGTAAATACCATTTTCTTGTTGCACATTAAGTATTAGATTCCGAAGGTATAAGTAACCTGGGTAGATAGATAGTAGTGCTAAAAATTTACATTCACTTCCCAGTGTTCCTTCTCTAGGTGTAGTTATTTCTGTCCATCATTAATCAACTGGAAGTGAGTTGGATCTTCTTTATGTTGAAGATATCCACTTCCATCAGAATACCTCTTCATACAGCATTGAAGTGTACAGCAATCTTCTGGTTCTATTCATTTCACTCAGCATCAGTTGATGTAAGTCTCTCCAAGCCTCTCTGTATTCCTCCTGCTTGTCATTTCTTACAGAGCAATAATATTCCATAACCTTCATATACCATAATTTACCCAACTATTCTTCAATTGATGGACATCCATTCATCTTCCAGTTTCTAGCTACAACAAAAAGAGCTGCCACAAACATTTTGGCACATACAGGTCCCTTTCCCCTCTTTAGTATTTCTTTGGGATATAAGCCCAATAGCAGCAATGCTGGGTCAAAGGGTATGCACAGTTTGATAACTTTTTGGGCATAGTTCCAAATTGCTCTCCAGAATGGCTGGATTCTTTCACAACTCCACCAACAATGTACCAGTGTCCCAGTTTTCCCACATGCCCTCCAACATTCATCATTATTTGTTCCTGTCATCTTAGCCAATCTGACAGGTGTGTAGTGGAATCTCAGAGTTGTCTTAATTTGCATTTCTCTGATCAATAGTGATTTGGAACACTCTTTCATATGAGTGGATATAGTTTCAATTTCATTATCTGAGAATTGTCTGTTCATATCCTTTGACCATTTATCAATTGGAGAATGGTTTGATTTCTTATAAATTAAAATCAATTCTCTGTATATTTTGGAGATGAGGCCTTTATCAGAACCTTTAACTGTAAAAATATTTTCCCAATTTGTTACTTCCCTTCTAATCTTGTTTGCATTAGTATTGTTTGTACAGAAACTTTTTAGTTTGATGTAATCAAAATCTTCTATTTTGTGATCAATGATGATCTCTAGTTCTCCTCTGGTCATAAATTCCTTCCTCCTCCACAGGTCTGATAGGTAGACTATTCTCTGTTCCTCTAATCTATTTATGATCTCATTCTTTATGCCTAAATCATGGACCCATTTTGATCTTATCTTGGTATATGGTGTTAAGTGTGGATCCATATCTAATTTCTGCCATACTAATTTCCAGTTTTCCCAACAGTTTTTTCCAAATAATAAATTTTTATCCCTAATGTTGGTATCTTTGGGTTTGTCAAAGACTAGATTGCTATAGATGTACCCTTTTTTGTTCTTTGTATCTAATCTGTTCCACTGATCTACTGGTCTATTTCTTAGCCAATACCAAATGGTTTTGGTGACTGTTGCTATATAATATAGCTTTAGATCAGGTACACTTAGACCACCTTCCTCTGACTTTTTTTTTCATTAGTTCCCTTGCAATTCTCGACCTTTTATTCTTCCATATGAATTTTGTTGTTATTTTTTCTAGGTCATTAAAATAGTTTCTTGGGAGTCTGATTGATATAGCATTAAATAAATAGATTAGTTTGAGGAGTATTGTCATCTTTATTATATTCGCTTGGCCTATCCAAGAGCACTGAATGTCTTTCCAATTATTTAAATCTGACTTTATTTTTGTGGCAAGTGTTTTGTAATTTTGTTCATATAATTCCTCACTATTCTTTGGTAGATCGATTCCCAAATACTTTATACTCTCAACATTTGTTTGGAATGGAATTTCTCTTTGTATCTCTTGCTGTTGCATTTTGTTGGTGATATATAAACATGCTGAGGATTTATGTGGACTTATTTTGTATCCTGCAACTTTGCTAAAATTCTGAATTATTTCTAATAGCTTTTTAGCAGAGTCGTTGTGGTTCTCTAAGTATACCATCATGTCATCTGCGAAAAGTGATAATTTGATTTTCTCATTTCCTATTCTAATTCCTTGAATCTCTTTCTCCGCTCTTATTGCCGAGGCTAGCGTTTCTAGTACTATATTGAATAGTAATGGTGATAGTGGGCAACCTTGTTTCACTCCTGATCTTACTGGGAAAGGTTGCAGTTTATTTCTATTGCATATTATGCTTACTGATGATCTTAAATATATGCTCATTATTATTTTAAGGAATAGTCCATTTATTCCTATACTCTCAAGAGTTTTTAGTAGGAATGGATGTTGGATTTTGTCAAATGCTTTTTCTGCATCTATTGAGATGATCATATGGTTCTTATTAATTTGATTATTAATATGGTCGATTATACTAATAGTTTTCCTAATATTAAACCAGCCCTGCATTCCTGGTATAAATCCCACTTGGTCATAGTGTATTATCCTGGCGATGATTTTCTGAAGTCTTTTTGCTAATATCTTATTTAAGATTTTAGCATCAATATTCATTAAGGAATGGTCTATAATTTTCTTTCTCAGTTTTCGATCAACCCAATTTAGGTATCAGTACCATGTCTGTGTCATAAAAGGAGTTTGGTAGGACTCCTTCATCCCCTATTTTTTCAAATAGTTTATATAGCATTGGGGCTAATTGTTCTTTAAATGTTTGGTAGAATTCACATGTAAATATCCATCTAGCCCTGGGAATTTTTTCCTGGGGAGTTGATTAATAGCTTTTTCTATTTCTTTTTCTGAAATGCGACTATTTAAGCAATTTATCTCCTCCTCTGTTAATCCAGGAAGCCTATATTTTTTGAGGAAGTCATCCATTTCACTTAAGTTATCAAATTTATTGGCATAAATTTGGGCAAAGTAACTCATTATTTCTCTAATTTCCTCTTCATTGGTGGAAATATCCCCCTTTTCATTTGTAAGACTAAGAATTTTAATTTCCTCTTTCTTTTTTCTGATCAGATTTACCAAAAGTTTATGTATTTTATTGGCTTTTTCATAAAACCAACTCTTGGTTTTATTTATTAATTCAATAGTTATTTTTTTACTTTCAATATTATTGATTTCTCCTTTTAATTTTTGTATTTCAAGTTTAATTTTTGGTTGGGGGTTATTATTGCATACTTTAATCTGATCAGACAAGAGTAATGTTGATTTATCAGAAAAAAAGATATCAAAAACCCCATGAAAAAGAATGAAGCAAAAAAAAATTCTCCCTCCCTTAGCTCTCCCCTCTAGACAGCAAGCAATCTGATATAGTCAATTTATTTATAATCATTTCAAACATAATTTCTTCTTAATCATATTGTAAAATAAAAATCAAAACAAAAGGAAAAGGCAATGAAAGGAAAAAGTTGAAAATAATATAGTATCCAAATTTTTAAATCTTAATGTCTTTTTTATTTTTATAATAGCTTTTTATTTTTCAAAATACATGCAAAAATAGTTTTCAACATTCTTCCTTGCAAAACTTTACCTTTGGAAAAAATATATTCCATATCTGGTCATTGTTATTGTGTTTGTGTATTTTTTAAATTTCCTAACTCTGCTAATTCTTCTGCTTTACTTCTACCTATTAACTTGCTTTGCTGTTACTTTACTACCTTCCCCATCACCTCTGCCATGGATCCCTCCCTTTTCTTTTCACCCCATATTTTCTCTCCCTCTTTATCCCTTTTCTATTAATCCACACCCCCTTTTAAATGCCACCTTATATTATCTCATCTCTGCTTATTTCTTCACAAATTTTGAAGGGTGTGCACATGCACACAAACACACACACACACACACACACACACACACACACACACACACTACTTCTTCCTTGTTGGTTCTTGCTCCTGTACCTCATTTGTATAGAATAATTACTATTTTTGCTTTTTTTTCCAGACAGTTTTGCTTTTTAGAGTCATATAATACTCATTTCTAATGCAGTATTTCTTTTGGAATACCCAGTTATTAATGTCAATCTTGAAGATATGGATTACATTATCACATATAAAACATGAATATTCTTTGTCCTTCTTGAGTCCCTTGAAATTAGTCTTTGATGTTGCCTTTATGTGTTAAATTTTCTTTTAAATTCAGGTTTATTTGACACTAAATCCTGAAAATCTGGCAGTTCATTGAATTTTTGATTCAATATTATACTTGATTTTGCTGGATGTAATAATTTTAGCCACAATCCTAATACTTTTGATTGTTGATATATAGTACCTTCTGATAAGTTATGTTATTCTAATTGTAGCTCCATAATATTTATATTGATTTTTTATGATTGTAAAATATTCCCTTTCATATGAGGGTTTCAAAATTTATCAAAGATATTTCCTATGCTTTCCTTGTAGATATCTTCAAGATGGTGTTTGGTAAATTTTTTTTTTCTATTTCTCCTTCCCTTCTTGACCTATCACTAGAGGAAATTTTTCATTAATTATTCCTTGAATTCTTGTGCTATAATTTTCAGTTAGTTAAATTATTCATATATTTTTTCTTCTTTCTCTGTTCTCCATACCTGTTTCTTATGTTTCATGTTTTCTTTATTTTTTCTTTTTTTATACTTTGTCTTATTATTTCTTGGGGTCTTACACCTTCACTGGCTTTCCCTTGCCAAATTTTAATTTTCAAAGAGTAATTTTCTTTTTTTGTGCTTTGGATCTCTTTTTTCCTAGTTGATTGACGTTCTTTTCATTATCTTTTCATTTTACTTTGATCATTTTTTTCTTTCTTTTTTTCAGTTTTTTTTTCTCAGTTTTTCATTTGATTTTTGAAGTCTCTTTTGGTCATTTAATCATTTATCATTACTCTCTGAGGTAGGAGATACTTCTACTTACTTCAGTGTACTCCTCTGAAGAACCCCAGTCATTATTATTCCCATAGCAACTTTCTAAGGTTAGGTTCTTCTCCTTTACCTATTCATTAAAACAAACAAACAACTTAGTTTCATCACCTCTTGTATTGGGGTGATGAGTGGTGCCTCTGGTTTCTTTTTAGTTCTCTCTTTTAGTCTAGAACCTCTAAATCAAGAATTCTATCCTTCTGTAAGTGCTCACAGTGATCAGATATCTTGCTCCACCACTTCTGTACTCAATGGATATATGTTTGTTTCTTCTCACACAGAGCTATGTCCCAGCAGAAAAGCTGGGCCTGACATTTCTTATCAGCATTTCATTAATCTTCTTGGAGTCAGACTTCCACCTTCCTATGTTGTAGGAAGTTCCTGTAGTTCCTTCCTATCTGAACCCAGATAGCTTCAGGGTTTCCCACTTGCTATTTCAACAGAGCTAGCCTTAACGGTGTTTACACTTCACACTGATTAAACCTCAGCTCTGAGTCTTTTTTCCAGTCCTTTTTAGTTGTTTCATGAGGACTCCTACATTGTCTTATTGTTTTTACTGTTCTACATTTGCCCTAACAGGGGGGAATTTGGAGCACTTGAAACTTTCTGACCTACTCCACCATCAACAGAGGATCCTTTCTCCATTCTAACTTTTAAATAATTTTTTGTACTTTCTTTTCCATTTAGCCAACTACTTTTCTAGGAGTAATTTTCTTCAGTGGATTTTTATACTTCCTTTTCCATTTGACTAATTCTACTTTTTAAGCAGTTATTTTCTCTTTCTAAGCTGTTTACTCTTCCTCCCCCCATAAATCTCTTGATTTACTCTCATTTCTTTCCCCACTTCTTATTCCATGTCTCTTCTATGATTTTAAATCTTTTTTGAGCTCTTCCATAAGTTCTATCTCAGCTTGAGACCACTTCCCATTTTTCTTTGTGGTTTTGTAGATATGTGTTTGACTTGTCCTTTTCTAAGTTTTGGGTCTCAATCTTCCCTATTACCATAATAACTTTTTTTGTATTATATAAGAGTTTTATTAGCTGATTTGGTTAAAAGGTTAAAGATCATGCTTATTATATTTGAAGATGATGCATAGCCATGAAAGCTAGCCAACATATTGAATGATAGATTCAGGATCTAAAAAAAATTTTTTTTTTGGTGTTGACATTTTTAATTAATTTTATAATTATACATTTTTGACAGTATATATATGCATGAGTAATTTTTTATAACATTATTCCTTGTATTCATTTTTCCAGATTTTCCCCTCTCTCCCTCTACTCCCTCCCCTAGATGATAGGCAATCTCATACATTTTACATGTGTTACAGTATAACCTAGATATATAATATATGTGTGTAAATCCAATTTTCTTGTTGCATGTTAAGTATTGGATTCCGAAGGTATATAGACAGTAGTGCTAATATTTTACATTCAATTCCCAGTGTTCCTTCTCTGGGTGTAGTTGTTTCTGTCGATAATTGATCAACTGGAAGTGAGTTGGATCTTCTTTATGTTGAAGATATCCACTTCCATCAGAATACGTCCACATAATAACTTTTCATGCTCAGATCCTTTGTTGTTTTACTGTTTTGCTCATCTTTTTGGCCTTTCCTTCTCTTTTAAATTTGAACTTTGTTCCTAGTATGGAAGTCACACTGTCTTAGGCTTCTTGCATCAGGAGCTGTAGGCCATATCTATTTACATGATGCTGCACTTATGTCATAATGAGGCCCACTGGTTACTCTCCTGTCTGGTACTGCAGTGAATGGAGCTGGACATGGCAGGCACGTGCTGAGCTAACAAGAGTGTTTCTGCATTTCCCCAGAGTTATATTGAAGTGTATTCTGGTGTCTGCCCGTTCACATGGCTATAATAAGGCATGGAGGGAGGGGCTGGTGTGGGTTTACTTTCTCTGTCACACTGGTGTTCAGGATGTTACCCTGGTTTTCTAAGGTGGGATTTGCTGTTGGTTTACTGGAATGCTTCTTGTCCTGGATTCTGTTCTCCTTATACTTGAGTGAGTCACATCTTTATTGACAATCTTTCAAGTTGATTAGGCTAAAAGATCATTTCAATCATACGACACATAGAAAAAAATATGGTAAGAGATATGAGTGACACAAGAGATTAATGAAACAAAAGAAAAGCTTAGAAAGAGAAAACAACTGCCTAATTGTTTAATTAAATGATTATTCATTTTGCTGCTGGAGACTTTATTTTGTGATGCTATTTTGTGATTGTTTGGAAGTGGATGGGGGAAAATTATGATGATTTACTACTTATTCCACCTTCTTGTTACTAGAAGCCCTTTGCCTTTATTATTCTGAGTTCTTTGCACTTTTAATGTGATAACTTCAAAATCATTTATGGTTTTGATTAGCTCTTTAGTACTTAAATTCTTACTTTCTAGTTAATGCATCATTTTTTTCCCTTTCTGAAAAGCTCTGGATTGTGACTATAATGTTCCTAGGTATTTTCATTTGAGAGTTTCCTTCAGAAAATGATAAGTAGATTCTTTATATTTCTGCTTTACCCTCTTGTTCTAAGAGATCTATATACTTTTAAGACTTCTTGAAACATAATGTATAGATTGTTGGGGTTTTTGGTGGGGATGATTATTGGGGGATAGTACAATAATTCTTAATTTTTTTCTCTACTAAATCCCTTTTCTAGATCAGTTGTTTTTGCTATGAAATATCTTATATTTTCTTCTATCTTTGAAATTACTTTTTATAATTCTTGAACTAAGATTTGAATTCCCTTGCCAATTCTTTCTTCCATAGCTCTCATTTCTTTCCATTTTTATCTAACACTGTAATTTTCATTTCTTAAAACATTTTAATACTTTTAAAAAAATGCCTTCATTCATCTCTTCCAGGAGCTATGCCCAAAATAGGTTTTCCTCTAAAGTATTGCATGTAGAGTTTCTAAAGTCATTCCCTTCTTATATATTTGGATCTTGAGCTATTGACACATATTTGTATATTGAATTACTCCTTGGATTCTCTTTATGTAGTTAGTCTTCATGGACTTTCCTATTTATCATGTTTACTTTCTAATGTCAAAGTTAAGATTGGGCTTAGCCATACTTTTGGAGGGAAAGTTAAAAGTCATCTCGATGCCTTCTTGAAGGTATTGAGTGTTACAGCATTTTAAAATCTCAGGGACATTCTGGGGACCTTCAAAGTTTTAGTTCTTTCCAAGTGGTCTAATCTAGGATAATGGATTCCCATTCTGAACTCTGCAAATTTCAGACAAGAATTTTGGCCAAATCAAATACATTATTCTATTGGACTTTGACCCTAGCATGTTCTGAAGGTTGAGAAAAACAGAACTGCAAGGCTCCTTTTTGGTCTGGGATTACTGCCCTGGCTATTCTTCATTAGTCTAGACTAAATGTTATTGAGATAACTTTCTTTTTGAGCATTCTAAGAAAAACAATGACTTTTGACCATAAAATTTCATGTTCCCTGGCCTACTACCTAATGAGAATTCCTGGATGAGTGACTTGGAACTGGTTACTGGGCAACAAAGTTACCAGCTGGAACCTGTCCTGATTGCTGCGGCCTAGCATAAATTTAGTATTGCTCAACATGTGTCCGATGACTCCTCTTGTTTTGATACACAGCTTCTTACTGGGCATAAGCCAACTCCTGGTGTGTTCTTGCCATTACCTAATCTCTAGTGTCTGTAGAACTCTACATATTTATCTCTATACATACCTGGTATGTACAAAATAATCACGGGGGCCTTTTCTAGAATTATCAATCAGGATTCAGTAGGATACATTTTCTGGTAAATGAGGTTGGTGGATGAAAGCTTAGCTACCACCTTCTCTAGTCTTTTCAGACCTATTCTTAAGGAAGATCAATTTAACATTTGAGTGGAGGATAAATTGGAGTAAAGCAAAATTTAAGGTACATTAATCAACCAAATGGCTTATCAGAAATGAAAAATATGAATGTAACAACCAATAGAGTGAAATTTAAAAAAAAATTAGGCTTTTGATCAATTAGATACTAGTAAACCTGACAATCTAAGGGAAATGGATGCATATTTACAAAACTAGAAACTATTCAGATTAAAAATAGAGGACATGGAAGAGTTGAATAACATTATTTTAGAAGATGCAAAGGGAAGTGAAAAGAACCAGAACATTGTAAACAGCAAAATTATAAGGAAGATCAACTATGAAAGTCTTAGCTATTGTGATCAATACAATGGTCTAATATAATTACAAAGAGTTTATGATGAATATTGCTATTCATCTAAAAAGAGAAATCTGCTGAATTCTAAATGCAGATTGAAGGATTTTTTAAAAATTTCTTTATTTTCCTAAGTTATTGTTTTGTCTGTTTTATTTTGCAAGTTCACTAATTTGGAAATACATTTTGCATAACTTCATATATTTTATTATTTAATTAGTTGTGTCTAACTTTGTGAATCCATTTTAAGGTTTTCTTGGCAAAGATGCTGGAGTGGTTTGCAACTTCCCTGTCCAGCTCATTTTTTATGTGTGGGAACTGAAGCAAACAGGGTTAAATAATTTGTCAAGGACCACATAGATACTAAGTGTTTGAGGCCAGAGTTGAACATAGATCCAACTTAGATCCTTCTGACTGGCTAGTACTCTCTTTATTGTACCATCTTAAAAAGCGCTTTCCTTCTTTAAGGAGAGGTGAGGTAGGTACAGATATGACATTTAAAAAGCTGATGAAATAATTTCTGAATAAATCATTTTATTAAAATTATTAGCATATTACCAATAAAATGGGTGATTGAAAGTCAAAGACAAATCAAAATGGTGAACTCACATCTTGGAGGATTGGGTGTTCCTGAGGGTGGCAACCAACTCTAATTGATTAACAACTAATGAGAAAAAAAAAATGGATATTACAATTTGAGGTGAAACTATGCTAATAAAGAGCTGGGAAATTAACTTGCATTGCCATTTACTTCCAAATTACTCCCAACTTCAGGGAAATCCAGACAAAGGATCTATATCTTTCTCCCAAACACGAGCAGAACACAACAGACTAGAAATTTATCTTAAATTAAATTACTTGTAGAGTTGGATGGGATAGCAATACCTAGATTTAGTAAAATGTTGATCATATCTATTATCAGTCCAAGGCTGAACTTTGGAATAAAGACTTTTAAAAAAAGAGAACTTTGGATTTCCTTTTTATTACTAGTATTTTTCCCCCTCAGAGAAGGAATGTAGAACTTTAAAAATTTGTTAAAAAAATTTACATATGCTTGTGAAATATTTAATAAAATAGATAAAATGTTTTTATAAAGAAAAAAAATGGAAGCAAAAATATAAATATAGTATGGTTTCATTTAAAAAGACTATGACAGACTTAGCCAATATATGTAATTTTTTGGCAGTTAATACATTGGGAGAATAAAATGCGTAGTTTGTAGTTTACATAGATTTTAATAAAATATTATAGTATTTCATCTTATTAATATGGAAAAGATGGTGAGCTGTGTGCTAAAACATAGTACATTTAAAACTGGTCAAAAAAGACTAACGCAGAAATATGTCAAATAGCTTGCCATTTCAAGGAAGAGAGAAAAAGGGTGAGAATTAGGAACTCAATTAAAAAAAAAAAAGAATGTTAAAGTTGTTTTTATATATAATTGAAAAAAATATTAAATAGAGGGGAAAACTAGTTGAAAGGTCATGCTCTATTTATAGCTTATTTTTAATAAATTCAGTATCAGATGGTTTTCAGATCCCCAAAGATCTATCCTTAACTCTGTACTTTGATAGCCTGATGATACAATTTGCTGGAGACAATATTGAGAGGAATAGCTAAGATACTATAAAACAAGTTCAGAATCCAAATATATCTTGACAAAATCAGAGACTCAGCTAAATTTATTAAGATGAAATTATGAGAGATACATATAAAGACTCACCCTTGGATTTAATAATTCAACTTCAGAAGCACAAGATGAGAGAGACATAGATAACATTTTGTATGAAATAACTTGATTTTAATGGACTGAAAGCTCGATAAAAACCAACAATGTAATTTGACTGTCAGAAAAAGTAATGCAGTCTTGGCCTTTAAGAGACATAACTTTCTGGAGTAAAGAATTGGTAGTGCTTCTTTATTCTATCTTAGTCCAGTTCAGTGGAACAATAGCTAGAGTGTCAAGTGTAGAGTCAAGAAGACTTGAGTTCAAATTCAGCCTCATGCACTTACAGCTATATGATCCTGGGCTCATCACTTATTCCTCTCTGCCTCATTGTTGAAATACTTCAGTATCTTTACTAAGAAAACCCCAAATGGAATGACAGTCAGCCATGATTGAAATAACTGAATGACAAATTCTGTTTTACTCAGAACATATTTGAAGTATTGTGTTTTGTTTGGGGTGTCACAATTTAGGAAGAGCATCAATTAGATCTCTACAGTAAGGGAACTAGAATGTTAACATCCCCAAAGTCTAAGACTTGTTAATTGGTTCCAGTTAGAAAAACTGTTTAGAAAGGAAAAGAGATGATTTATAGAGAAAGATTTATATTAATGATTGTTTTCAAATATGTGAGGAGTGTAATGTGGAAAAGGGATTAGAAGACAGTACTAGGAACAATGGGGGAAAGTTGTAGACAAAGGCTTGCTAAAGCAGCTGCCTATTCTAAAATTTAATGATTTGAGGACCCATTAATAAATGCATAAAGCCAGCTCTAAATTTGTTTATTTTGCCTACTAGTCACCATATCTTGTCTAAAAGATTGGATTCAGATATATTGTCAAATGTTTTGCTGAAAACAAAAAACAGTGTATCTAAAACTTTTCCTTGTTCTAATCTAATTTCCTTGCCCTAAAAAAGAAAAATTGAAAAATCAAAAAAATAAAAAAAAATAATCCTTTTAATATGAATTGGATTTATTTTGGAGAAAAAATTATGATTAATAATAATTTTCACAAATCATTTTTAAGAGTCTTTTCTAGAATTTTGAAAGGATTAGAAGTTAAACTCAATTTGTTAAGGGATTATGATGATAACTAGGTGAGTGAAAAAATGGAGATGTTGGGGGGATTTAATAGGAAATAAACAGAACAGAGAGTGTTTTGGCAAGGAACAAACCACCACTCCAAACAGGCAGTGTAATTAATTAAAATCAATAAAATCATTCCTTTTAACTGAAAATGTGATTTTAAGTACTGTTATTTTTGCTCCACAGTCAGTCTTCAATTCTGTCTTTCAAGGAATGCAAATCTAAGTCAAAAAAATAAAATAAGGCATCCAATTTTCCTGTGCTTGTGTATCATGCAGAAAGCAATGTACAACTTGTTTTTTTGTTTGCTTTCAACTAATACTTTAATGCAGAAGGAAAAAATGTTTTTCCCCCTTCACTCATATTCTGGCTATGATGTAAAATTTGGCTATGACATATGATCCTTTGATTTATATTTCTCACTAGATCTATTGTAAATTGTATTCAATTTGAAATGTGTGCATTATTGAATTCTAATAGATACTTTATTTCTTGGTCCTATAAAACATTCCTATAACGAATAAATTAAATTGAAAACAGTCACATGCAATACAATTTTACAAAATTAACATGAATTTATATTTAGAATTGTTAAAATCATAGCATTTTATGAGCAGAAAAAAGAGAAAATCTCAAACAAATATTTCCATTTATATAAATCAGGTAATTAAGGGCCATAAACTTTTAGTAACTTATAAAGGTTACTCAGGTAATTAATGAGAGAGTTGGATGATGACTCACTTCTTCCTCACTTTTTTCATTATAATTTCTCTTTATTATATCTCTTGAGACTCTAAGCATTTGGCTTTTTCATTTGCATTATATTGTTCAACCATGAGCAGTAAATATTACTCAAATTATTTATCTTCCTTTATTTATGTAAAGAGTCCTGTATAATTTTCTCCTAGATGATACACACTCATACATACATACATACTGAAACACATATATACACACATATATGTATTTAGATATATCTAGATATAAATATATGGTCATGATACACACATATATGTATATGTGGTTATATGTGGTGACATAAATGCATATATATATTATACACACACATGGAGATTTTGTGATTTTTTTGTAAATGGCTACTTTATTGAAACTATTAATTCTTTTGATTATTTTCTTGGCTAATGCTTTAAATCAGTTGTAAATAGGGACTATTAAGTCCACATTTCACCATGTTTAGAACTTGATTTTTTTCTGATTGTAAAGCTATCATTTCTAATTCTATTTTAAGTAATATCAATGAGTAAAAAGCATTTATTCAGTTTCACCATATGTAAGGTAGTAACACAGAAAGTATGTGTGTGAGAGAGAGAAAGAGAGTTTAATTTAAATTCTTTTAATAGAACATGATACATGAAATGAAGAAGAGGGTACACAAGAAATTAAGAAAGGTTTCATAACTTTGTACAATGATTAACGATTATAGACTAAACTTTCCTCAACAATTCAATGATCTAAGATAATTCCAAAAGACTTATGATGGAAAATGGAATACACATCTAGACTATGGAATCTGAATGCATATCAAATATATTTCCCTTTTTTATCTTTCTCATGATCTTTCCCTTTATTTAACAACATGATTAATGTGGAAATATGTTGAATATGATTGTTCATGTATAAATATGATTTTTTCCATATCAGTTTTTGTTTTCCATCTTGAGGGGGGTAGAGGAAGGGAAAAAATAACTCAAAAAGCTTATAAAAGCAAATGATCAAAATTATGTTTACATATAATTGGAAAAAATAAAATACTATTAAGTGGGAAAAAATAAAAATTTTGCATAGGTGGTGTTTGAATGAAAGTTTGAAGGAAACCAGAGTTTTGAAAAGATACAAAGACTTTAATCAAGCTGAGTAAATCAAATACATTATGAAAAGGAGTAATATATAACAAGAATGGAAATATAGACTGAAGATGGTTTGTTAGTGACTTTAAATGCCAAAAGAAGAGGAAATAAGGACCCACTGTAATTTTTTGAACAGGATAGTAAAGCCAAATTCATACTTTAGGAATATTACTTTGTTAGAATTGATGAGAGGAGGAAGAGACTGCGTGGAGAGTCCAAAAAGAGGCCATTTTAATAGTTTTATAAAAGGTGACCAAAAATAGCAAGGAAAAATGGTATCTTTGGTTTTCTCCTGTACTAACTAGTAAGTTTTTGAATGTTTTTTTCATCACAATAATGCTTTTCAGTATTTTCATTTTAAAATTTCCATTCACTTATTAATATCACTAATAGGCTTCAAACAGAAAATCCAAAAATATTCATATGTATAAAAATGCAAATAACTGGAACCAAGAACACTTGTATAAATGCATAAAAGCTAAATTAGGAGCAGAAAACAATTTATATAGTAACGATAACATTTTAAAGAGTAACTGATGTGATATTCAATCAATCATGACTCTGAAGGCATGATAATAAGGCATGTTGCTACATCATGTGAGAAAGGTGATAATCAACTTAAGTTATGCCCATTATTTTAAACATGAAAAATCTATAGATTTATTTTGCTTAATTATAGTTAATTGTCAAAAGAATTGTTGAGGTTTTTTCTTTGTTTTTCATTTGCAGTGATAAATTGGGAAGAACTAGAGGCACTGATAGTGTTGTAAATAAAAGCAAAAGAAGAAAAAGAAAGGGAAAAAATTATTGAAGTATTTCACCATATAAAGAAGAGAACAAAGTTCGGAAGGAAATAAAAAGAGCAGAATAGCTTTGAAAATATTGTTGAATTTACTACAGAGCATTTTTCAAAAGAAAGCTATATATGATGGAGTTTCAATTTTAAATATGATCTTTTTATGTTATGCCTTATATATAAAATTTTTGGTTTTTTGGTCTTTCTTTAGGACTTAAAAAGGTAAAATGAAAATATTTAGAAAATTCCTACTTTTCATGGCTTTTTTTTAAACATATAAACATATTTTGTCAAAGACCTTTTCTGTAACTATGTAAACGTGGCTAATATTATTTTTATTATATAGAATGCGTGTGTGTGTGTGTGTGTGTGTGTGTGTGTGTAGCCAAGTTTTCCATAATTATAAATTTTGGGGATATCTTTCTATAATCATTTTGTAATATATGTATATGCATATATATATTCATAATTAGTAATGATGTTGATCTGTAGCCACTTTCTGTGATTTTTTTACGCAAAAAGTTAGTATTATGAAACTAGTGTGATCATAATTATCTTATAAAAGGAATGTTATAGAAAGTGTTTTATGTTATTAAGACTATGGATGGATTGAGGAGTCAAGAAGGTGGGTCTCACCTGAGCTCCCCCCCAAAACTCTTTCAAATACATTAAGATAATAATTCTCAACAAATTCTAGAGTGGCAAAACTAAAAAAAAAAAGACAATATTAAACAATTTTCTCCCTTTATACAACTTAAGTACACAGCCTAGCTCAGCCTGTGCCATCATAGCCTCATCCCCAAAACAAAAGGAGCCAGCTTCATAGCAACTTAATTAATTGCAATTGTGATGGTTTCTAGGTCTCTCAGCCCACAGACACCAAAGACAATTTAGAATGTCAGCAGGAAAAGTCTGTCACATAGGGGAAAGAGTGGTGTACAGTCTAGCAAAAGCTGTGCCAGCACATTCCTGGCCCCAGAAAAATAAGAGAAAGCCTTGGGAGCCTCTGAATCAGCAGTGACTATAAATGCTTTGGGAGTTCTCAGCTTACCGACAGAAATGGGGTTAAACAACTAGTCAGAGGAAGCTAACACTGAATCAGGACTCTATTACTTTCCCCATAGTTACGGCTGGAATATAGTCCTGGGTGGCAATCTCAGGGAAAGAGAGGAAGCACATCAGAACTTATGACTATAATGGAATAGAGACTTTTCTAACAATTCCAGGGCAGAAAAAGTGCTTCTGGTCACTCAGACCAGGGCATAGGCCAGGAAAGTAGCAAACACCTTTCCTTAGATCAGGGGTCCTCAAACTACAGCCCGTAGACCAGATGCCCACTGAGGATGTTTATGCAGCCCAGCCCGGAAGTGACTTTCAACCTAAAATCGAGTTAGCAACACACACATGCCAGCACTGGGCTGAGGCAGCTGAGACAGAGTGTGAGGTGATACCAAGGTGAGGTGAGTTCCCAGGCTGGGGTGTATGGTGTGGGGAAGGGGGAGAGATGCAGAAGATGGAGAACTGACTGCCTGCAGCCTTGTAAAGTAATGGAAGCCACCACAACATACAGGTGCGAGGGATGTACAGTACATGCTGTGCATGTCACGGCCGCTGCAGAGCTGTGTCTGGTGTGCGGGTATAGTAACAGTTAGTACTACAAGTCCCAGCTTGACTCTATCATTGTCATTATGCTGTAATGACAATGTAACTGCTACCTCTCTAGCACATGTTGCAGGAACTGACTGCTATTGTCGCCCAGAGTGAGGCTCCTGGTACCAGGCCGTGGCCCTGTATCCATAGTGACCTCATGTCTGGCTGTTGTGGTCATCAGTTTTATCATTGTGTGTATGTTCTGTAATTTCATAAAGAGATGGAATATTGTTAACATTTTATAATCACTGAGGGGTCTGACCTTAGTGTCCCCCCTACTTATCCTGAGTATGAGGGGGTGCAGAGGTGGTATACTGCTTCATCACCCTCCAGATTCTTAAGGTCCCCATACTCTTGTGCAACTTCAAGTCACATGATGACCTCTCCCGTAAGCCCCAATATATGATTTGTCATTGAAGCTCATTCTGCACATGCAATATAGTGTGCAATTATATACATATATGCACAGTCTAGCCTGTGATTATGATAAATTACAAGTGCAGCACACATGATCATGCAGCGCTGGATAATGAGAATTGATCCCAGGATTCACAGGAAGCCAGGGCATTTGGGAGGGTCGCCTGAGCAGTCAATTGTGTGCAGTGAAGGTCTGAAGCAGGAGAGTGCGAAAAATGGAGACATCATAGCGCAGAGGCAGCTTGGAGGAAGTTGGGCGTTGCAGTCTGTATGTCTCTGTGTGGGCAAAGTTATTGCTGGTATATTGTTTTTTTAGCTATATATATATATATATATATATATATATATATATATATATATATATATATATATACGTGTGTGTGTGTGTGTGTGTGTGTATTTTACTCATAGCAATTTGGAATCATTTAGAAATAATGATATCAAGAAAAAGAAAACTTGACTTGGAGTGTAGGATATTAAAAAAACAGTGGACTTATGATTACTTTTTCATGCAGTACAAGGAAAGAGCTGTATGTCTGATATGCCAGAATATAATATCTGTGTTTAAAGAATATAATTTGCATTGACACTATGAGACTTAACATAAAGATAAATATGATTGCTTGGTTGGAGAAGTGAGAAAGGATAAAATATTAAAACTGAAAAATACATTCACAATGTTTTTGTGAAGCAGAAGCAGCTAAATAATTCATCACTGCGAGCAAGTTTTCAAGTTGCCAAGCTAATAGCATGCACTGGCAGACCATTTGTGGAAGGAGAATTTGTTAAAGAATGCCTTCTTTCTGTTATCAAAGAGATGTGTCCAGAGAAGGCTGATTTATTTAGTACAGTGAGTCTTTCAGGGCCTACAATTACATGGAGGATTGAAGAAATGGAAGACAATCTGCATCAGCATTTGCAAAACTTCCCAAAAAATTTCATATTTTTTCTTGGCACTTGATGAAAGCAATGATGTTCGTGATTCTGTACAACTTTTAATTTTTATTTGTGGGATGAATGATTATTTTGAAGTCATAGAAGAGCTTGCTGCACTGCAAAGCATCAAAGGAACAACTACAGGAGAGGATATCTATGAAAAGGTTTGCCAAACTATGAATGGTTTGGAGCTGGCCTGGGCTAAACTAGCCAGTGAGACAACTGATGGTGCCCCTAGCATGGTGGGATCTAAGAAAGGCGTAATTGCTCGCATTAACCAAGAGATGGACAAACATAACCATGCTCATCCAATAGCCATACACTGCCTCATCCACCAACAAGCGCTGTGTAGGAAATCACTGAAGTGGGACTCTGGTATGAAAATTGTGGTATCTTGTGTTAACTTCATTAGAGCTAATGCAATGAATCACAGACAATTTCAGGAATTTCTGTCTGAGCTAAATGTTGAGTATGAAGATGTTCTATATCACACAGAAGTCTGTTGGCTGAGTTGAGGAAGAGTTTTGAAACGTTTCTATGACTTACTTCCACAGATTACAACTTTTCTGCTTTCAAAAAACAAAGAAGTACCAGAGCTCAGTGATGCAGAATGGAAATGGCACCTTGCCTTTCTGACAGATGTAGCAAAGCTACTCAACAATTTCAGTATTCAATTTCAAGGAAGGGGAAGCTCATCTGTGATATGCAATCTCATGTCAAATCATTTGAAGTAAAATTAGGCTTCCCTCCTCATCAAACAAGTGAAGGAGGAAAACTTCTGCCATCTCCCCACAACTCAGAATCTGTTAGCAGAAAAACCGCTGATTGTATTCCCAAACAAAACATATGTGGATTCATTGGGAAAATTGTAAAAGGAGTTCCAATTTAGATTTAAAGAGCTTCATCTCCATGAACAGATCATACAGCTTTTCCGCAACCCATTTTCTATTGACATTGATAATGTGGATACAATTTACCAAATGGAACTGACTGAACTGCAGATTTGTGACTCTCTGAAAGATGCATTCAAGTCAAGCAGCCTTCATAATTTCTACGCATCTCTGCCCTCTGAGACATATCCTCATCTCAGGAACCATGCACTCAAAATGGCAACCATCTTTGGCAGCACTTATGTCTGTGAACAAACTTTTATAGAATGAAACATTTGAAATCTCCAACCAGATCAAGACTTGCATCACTTGTTACGACTAGCAGTGACAAATATGGAACCAGACATTGATCATCTCATCAGCCAAAAGCAGGCCCATAGTTCCCATTGAAATACTGGTAAGTTTGTGGATTTAACTTTACTTCATTTTAAATATTGTATTTGTTCCCATTTTGTTTCTTCACTTCAAAATAAGATATATGAGGCGTGCATAGGAATTTGTTCATAGTTTTTGTTTTTACTATAGTCTGGCCCTCTAACAGTCTGAGGGACAGTAAACTGGCCCCCTATTTTAAAACTTTGAAGACCACTGCCTTAAATTATCTCACCTCGAAAGAACAAAAAAAAACTCTAGAAGGTCTCCAGAAGTATGTCTGAAAGCAACTGCACAAAACCCCTGAAGCTTGGCATAGTACAGTTCCCATATTAAAAACAGAGCCCTATTTGAAGAAAGAGTTAAAATCAAATAATAGACTGGAGAAATAAACAACATAAAAAGATTTTGATCACAGAAAGTTACTCTGGTGACAAGAAAGCTCAAAACACACATTCAGAAGAACATAACAAATTCAAAGCATCTACATCCAAAGTATCCAAGAAAAATATGAATTGGTTTCAGGCCATGGAAGAGCCTAAACAGAGTTTTGAAGACCAAGTAAAAAGAGAAGATTCTGGGAAAGTGGTGAAGCAGGTCAGAACAATTCTAACCTCTCCCAATTTCTCCCTTAAGCAAGAAAAAAACAGCAACTTAGGGTGAATATAGAGTGATAAAAACAAAAAAAAATTAGTTTGGGAAGAGTTATGGTACTTCTGGGACAATTGGAGAAGATCTGAAGAAAGATCCCAGTATGGAGATTTGACTTGTGTGAAGATTAAATATTTATCTCTAGACTAGTTTCACTGAAACAGCAAGCAGCAATTCCTGGAGCTGGCTGGATTGAGAGATATCCTTAGCTCCAGACATAGGAGCTAAGTGAGTTGGGTATCTGAGTCTGGAAAGATTGAGGGAATCTCTGCTGATAAGGGAATCTAGGAACTGCTATGCTGCCTAGATATGACCCTGCTTGAGAAAAAACCAGCTAATGTCCGGTGAGTGCAGAAGCAATGGGACAAGTAAGTGGGTAAAGCTTTTGGTTTCAGGTTCCAAATAAAAGGGGAGAACTGAAGGAGAACTTAAGGCCAGAGGCACTATTCTCTATAGACTAGGAATAGAGTTGACAATCTTCTATATACTAAAATGATGATCAGGCAAAGGAGAAAGGGCAAGAACAAAGAATGTAAGTGTAGAAATAGAAAAGACTGTTGTTTATCTTCTGAGGGAGATACAGAGCGAAAAACATCTGTCCTTCTCTGGAGAGTAATGTTTAATGATAACCTGCCCCAAAAGAATTCATGCAGTATTTTTTTTTATTTGCAACATTTATTTTATTTTTAGATTATATTTATGAGCATTATCATTCTTTTTTTATTAATTTTTATTATATATTTTTATAATATTATCCCTAGTATTCATTTTTCCAAATTATCTCCCCCCTCCTTCTACTCCCTCCCCCCGATGACAGGCAATCCCATACATTTTACATGTGTTACAATATAACCTAGATACAATACATGTGTGTAAATACCATTTTCTTGTTGCACAATAAGCATTAGATGCCGAAGGTACATGTAACCTGGGCAGACAGATATTAGTGCTAACAATTTACATTCACTTCCCAGTGTTTCTTCTCTGGGTGTAGCTACCTCTGTCCATTATTGATCAACTGGAAGTGAGTTGGCTCTTCTTTATGTTGAAGATTTCCACTACCATCAGAATATATCCTCATACAGTATTGTTGTTGAAGTGTACAGTGATCTTCTGGTTCTGCTCATTTCACTCAGCATCAGTTGATGTAAGTCTCTCCAGGCCTCTCTGTATTCCTCCTGCTGGTCATTTCTTACAGAGCAATAATATTCCATAACCTTCATATACCATAATTTACCCAACCATTCTCCAACTGATGGACATCTATTCATCTTCCAGATTCTAGCTACAACAAAAAGAGCTGCCACAAACATTTTGGCACATATAGGTCTCTTTCCGCTCTTTAGTATTTCTTTGGGATATAAGCCCAGTAGTAGCACTGCTGGGTCAAAGGGTTTGCACAGTTTGATAACTTTTTGGGCATAGTTCCAAATTGCTCTCCAGAATGGCTGGATTCTTTCACAACTCCACCAGCAATGTATTAGTGTCCCAGTTTTCCCACATCCCCTCCAACATTCATCATTATTTGTTCCTGTCATCTTAGCCAATCTGACAGGTGTGTAGTGGTATCTCAGAGTTGACTTAATTTGCATTTCTCTGATCAGTAGTGATTTGGAACACTCTTTCATGTGAGTGGTTATAGTTTCAATTTCTTCATCTGAGAATTGTCTGTTCATATCCTTTGACCATTTATCAATTGGAGAATGGTTCGGTTTCTTATAAATTAGGGTCAGTTCTCTATATATTTTGGAAATGAGACCTTTGTCAGAATCTTTGCTTTTAAAAATATTTTCCCAATTTGTTACTTCCCTTCTAATCTTGTTTGCATTAGTATTGTTTGTACAGAAATTTTTTAGTTTGATGTAATCAAAATCTTCTATTTTGTGATCAATAATGATCTCTAGTTCTCCTCTAGTCATAAATTCCTTCCTCCTCCACAGGTCTGATAGGTAGACTATTCTCTGTTCCTCTAATCTATTATCTCCCTCTTTATGCCTAAATCATGGACCCATTTTGATCTTATCTTGGTATATGGTGTTAAGTATGGATCCATATCTAATTTCTGCCATACTAATTTCCAGTTTTCCCAACAGTTTTTTCCAAATAATGAATTTTTATCCCTAATGTTGGTATCTTTGGGTTTGTCAAAGACTAGATTGCTATAGATGTACCCTTTTTTGTTCTTTGTATCTAATCTGTTCCACTGATCGACTGGCCTATTTCTTAGCCAATACCAAATGGTTTTGGTGATTGCTGCTATATAATATAGCTTTAGATCAGGTACACTTAAACCACCTTCCTCTGAGTTTTTTTTTCATTAGTTCCCTTGCAATTCTCGACCTTTTATTCTTCCATATGAATTTTGTTGTTATTTTTTCTAGGTCATTGAAATAGTTTCTTGGGAGTCTGATTGGTATAGCACTAAATAAATAGATTAGTTTGGGGAGTATTGTCATCTTTATTATATTCGCTCGGCCTATCCAAGAGCACTGAATGTCTTTCCAATTATTTAAATCTGACTTTATTTTTGTGGCAAGTGTTTTGTAATTTTTCTCATATAATTCCTGACTTTTCTTTGGTAGATGGATTCCCAAATACTTTATACTCTCAACATTTGTTTGGAATGGAATTTCTCTTTATATCTGTTGCTGTTGCATTTTGTTAGTGATATATAAAAATGCTGAGGATTTATGTGGATTTATTTTGTATCCTGCCACTTTGCTGAAATTTTGAATTATTTCTAGTAGCTTTTTAGTAGAGTCTTTGGGGTTCTCTAAGTATACCATCATGTCATCTGCAAAAAGTGATAGTTTGATTTCCTCATTTCATACTCTAATTCCTTGAATCTCTTTCTTGGCTCTTATTGACGAGGCCAGCGTTTCTAGTACTATATTGAATAGTAATGGTGATAGTGGGCAACCTTGTTTCACTCCTGATCTTACTGGGAAAGGTTGTAGTTTATTTCTATTGCATATTATGCTTACTGACAGTCTTAAATATATGCTCCTGATTATTCTAAGGAATAGTCCATTTATTCCTATACTCTCAAGAGTTTTTAGTAGGAATGGATGTTGGATTTTGTCAAATGCTTTTTCTGCATCTATTGAGATGATCATATGATTCTTATTAATTTGATTATTAATATGGTCAATTATATTAATAGTTTTCCTAATATTAAACCAGCCCTGCACTCCTGGAATAAATCCTACTTGATCATAGTGTATTATCCTGGAGATGATTTTCTGAAGTCTTTTTGCTAATATCTTATTTAAGATTTTAGTATCAATATTCATTAAGGAAATTGGTCTATAATTTTCTTTCTCAGTTTTCGATCTACCTGGTTTAGGTATCAGTACCATGTCTGTGTCATAAAAGGAGTTTGGTAGGACTCCTTCATTCCCTATTTTTTCAAATAGTTTATATAGCATTGGGACTAATTGTTCTTTAAATGTTTGGTAGAATTCACATGTGAATCCATCTGGTCCTGGGGATTTTTTCTTAGGGAGTTGCTTAATAGCTTGTTCTATTTCTTTTTCTGAAATGGGACTATCTAAGCAATTTATCTCCTCCTCTGTTAATCTAGGGAGCCTATATTTTTGGAGGGCGCTGTGTTCTAGTGGCTTCCCTGAGGTTTGAGATTGAACAGTAAAGACGGCACAAAGCCCAGCCTATGCGTCCTGATGGGGCGTGGATGTCTGCAGCAGGTGACGTGAAAAGCCCCTGTGCTCAAACTGGAAGTGTCTGCCAGAAACCGCAGTCCCTAGTTCAAAGGTTCCGCTTCTCTGGGACTTCCGGAGCTGAGTTCCACACCATCCAGCTGAGCTAGGCAGTGTGTGTTGCCTTGGGCCGTATGTACCCGCTTCTCAATCTCTTAAATAGTCTCAGGTGGGAGCTAGGGGCCACACCCCCTGTGCAGAGATCTGCTGAGTCACCCCAGGATCCCGGGAAAATCTAATCTATCTTTGAAATTTTAAAGTAGTTTAGATTTCTCTTCTGAACTGCTATATTATAAGCAGAGAAGAGCTAACAGCCTGTGCCAGATTCCTTTATCTCAGTGGCTTCTCTGATCCCAGAGCCCTTCCCAGTGCAATCAGCGCAGTATGCTAGCACCCAGCCGCCTGTGCTGGCCTCTCTTCTTCCTCCCCTGGGAACTGACCTTTTCTGTTGAAACTCCAGATTCTCTTCAACTGGTAAGTCGTGCTTCCAGTCCTTGTGGTATCTATCAGTCCAGCACTATTTCTGAGGCTGATTTATCTAATTGGTTGTGAGGGGAGTAAGGACGTTCACAGAGTAGTGTGTTTCTTCTCCGCCATCTTGGCTCTGCCCCACTCATGCAGTATTTTTAAAAATGAAATGCTCTGGAGAGTAATGTTTAATGATAACCTGCTCCAAAAGAATTTATGCAGGATTTTTAAAAATCAAATGAGAGAGACTGAGGAAAAAAAAAACCTTTTAAAAATTTGGCAAAACAAGATTATAAAAAGAAAGTAAATGAACTAGATAAGTATATCCAGAATCTTAAGAAAGAAAATGACTCCTTCAAAACTAGAATTAAGCAATAGGAAGGGAGGGAAGTTATAAGACACCAAGATGTAATAAATTAAAATATAAAGAATGAAAATAAATTGGAGAAAATGTGAGAAATGTCATAAGAAAAACCACTAATCAAACAACAGAACAGATAAAGAGAAAACATAAGAATAACTGAACTATAAGAAAGCTATGATAAAAAGAATATTGATAAAAGAATAAAAAAATAATTAAAGAAAACATGATTAAAATGTGATAAAGTAATAGAATAAGATAGGGAAATAGAAATAGAAAAAAATCCATTGCTCATCACTGGAAAATAGCCTGTGAGGAAAACCTACTGGAACATTGCAACCAAATTTTGACACTGCCACTTCAAGGAGAAAAGATTAAAAATAACAAGAAAAAAAGAATTTGTATATGTCAAAGACATAGAATCACACGAGATCTAAGTAGCAGCTATATTAAACAGCAGTATGTCTTGGAACACTATATATTAAAGAGCAAAAGAACTGGGATTGTGACTGAGCATGCCATGCCTTGCAAAGTTAAGCAAAATTATAAATCAAATATATATAATTTTGTGACAGAAAAGATCTGGATTTAATAAAAAAAGATTTGACATGTAAGATCCAAGAGAAACATAAGGTAAACATCAAAGATTAATTACAAGGCACTCAACAAGGTTAATTATTTTTATTGATGAAAATTTATACCTTTGTTTAAGATTTTCATTAGTAATTGGGTAGTTCAAAAGAGATTGAGATGGAACTCAGTTTGATGTGATTCTAAAGAGCAAAGCTGTATAGGAAAAAGATAAACCATATAATTATGTTATATGAATTAGATTCAAGAGAAAAAATAAATACAGAGGAATTAGATGGGAGAGGAGGACTGGTAGTTTTGGGACCCAACTCTCATCAGGAATGGGTTAAGTGTAAGGGTGTAGGGTGTAGGATAAACGTCCATATGCACACGTGTGTATACATAAATACATATGTATATATAGTGTGAATACATATATAGAGTTTTATCTCATATAAAAGAGATGCTGAGGAATGGATTTTTTAAGGGAAATGAAAATGGAAGTGCAGATAAAACATGAATCTTACTATGAATTGGTTCTGATTGAAGAATAAATATACACATTCAATTGGATACATAAAGCTATCTTCCCCAAAAGGGAAGTGGGAAGGAAGGGATATGAGAAAGAAGTGGTGAAAAAAATGAGGAGGGATTAAGAGAGGTAGTGGTCAGAAGTAAATTGAATTACAAACAGGGACAAAATAAATAGAAAGGATTGATAAAAGGAGATAGGATAGAAGGAAAATATGGTTATTAATTATAAATGTGAATATAAGAAGGATGAACTCAACCATAAAACAGAAAAACATAGGAGAATGGATTACAAATAAGAATTCAGCAATGTTTTGTTTGTAAGAGACACATTTGAAGTAGAAAGACACACACAGAGGTAAAATAAAAGACTGGAATAGAAGTTAATCTACTTCAATTAAAGTAAAAAAAAAAAGTAAGAGTAACAATTATCACCTCAAACCAAGCAAAAGCAAAAATAACTTTAGTTAAAAGATTTTGCTAAATGGTGCCTGAGAAAACACTTAACTTACCTTGCAACTGTTTTCTAATCTGCAAGAGCTGGAGAAAAAAAAGAAATAACTGTATTAGCTTTACCACGAAAATCACAAATAAATAGCCATGAAGGCTCAGGCATGATGGAAAAATGAGTGAACAATCACAAAACCACAAACAATAAAGTGATATTGAAAATTTTAATTCCAGTTTCTTTTTTATTTTTTTTCTTTTTAATGTAGGTTTTTATTTACAAGATATATGCATGGGTAATTTTTTCAGATTGAAAATTGCCAAACCTTTTGTTCCAATTTTTCCCCTCCTTTCCCCCACTCCCTCTCCCAGATGACAGGTAGACCAATACATATTAAATATGTTAAATACAACATATGTATACATATCCATACAATTAGTTTGCTGCACAAGAAGAATTAATGCACAATTAACTTGTGAAGGAAATAAAAAATGCAAGCAGACAAAAACAGAGTGATTGGAAATGCTATGTAGTGGTTCACACTCATTTCCCAGAGATTTTTTGCTGGGTATAGCTGGTTCTTTTCATTATTGAACAAATGGAACTGATTTGGTTTATCTTATGTTGGAAAAAGCCACGTTCATCAGAATTGATCATCATACTTGATCATATTGAAGTGTATAATAATCTCCTGGTCCTGCTCATTTCACTCAGCATCAGTTTATATAAGTCTCTCCAGGCCTTTCTGAAATCCTCCTGATGGTCATTTCTTAGAGAAAAATAATATTACATAACATTCATATACCACAATTTAGCCATTCTCCAATTGATGGTTATCCACTCAGTTTTTAGTTTTTGGCCACTACAAAGAGGGCTGCCACAAATATTTTTGCACAGATAGGTCCCTTTCCCTTCTCTTTGGGATATAAGCCCAGTAGTAACACTGCTGGATCAAAGGGTATACACAGTTTGATAATTTTTTGAGCATTGTTCCAAATTGCTCTCCAGAATGGATGTATTCCACCATTCAATTCCACCAACAATTCATCAGAGTCCCAATTTTCCCACATCCCCTCCAACATCTAGCATTACCTTTTCCTGTCATTTTAGCCAATGTGACAGGTATGTAGTGGTATCTCAGAGTTCTCTTAATTTGCATTTCTGTGATTAATAATGACTTGGAACACCTTTTCATATGGCTAGAAATAGTTTCAATTTCTTCATCTGAGAATTGTCTGTTCATATCCTTTGACTATTTATCAATTGGAGAATGGCTTGATTTCTTATAACTAGAGTCAATTCTCTACATATTTTGGAAATTATGCCTTTATCAGAACCTTTGACTGTAAAAATGTTTTCCCAGTTTATTATTTCCCTTCTAATCTTGCCTGCATTAGTTTTATTTGTACAAAAGTTTTTCAATTCGATTTAATCAAAAGTTTCTATTTTGTGAGCAATAATGATCTCTAGATCAACAGGAATACAGTTCTCAAAAGTACTTTTTCCCTTTTTTCTGCTTCTCTTGAGTCCTATATTTGGAGGTCAAATTTTTTGTTTAGTTCTGTTTTTTTCTTTAGAAATAAGTGGAATTTACCTGTTTCATTAAACATCCATCTTCTTCCGTGGAAGAAAATGCTCAGCTTAGCTGGGTAGTTTATTCTTGTCTGAATTCCAAGTTCTTTTGCCTTTCAGAATATCAGATTCCAGGCCCTTCGATCCTTTAATGTGGAAGCAGCTAGATCTTTCTTGCATATTTTTGATCCATAGTTGATATTGAAATATGATTTTATGTTTACAATTGCTATCATATTACTTGTCTTCTCAATGAATGGGGGAAATATTTTAATAAAGGTAGAATGTTCAAATAATTAAATAACAAAATAAATTTAAAAGAATATGGGTAACTAATATTAATTTAAATATTTGACAGAATTTACCTGTGCTAATAACAATGTGATTTTGTAAGAGGGGCCAATTTTGTTTCTTAAAAATATTGTAGGGGCAGCCAGGTAGTGCAGTGGATAAAACACCAGCCCTGAAGTCAGTAGGACCTATCCAAAACCATTTGGTACTGGCTAAGACATAGAGTTGTTGATTAATGATTAGGTTCACAGGACAAAATAGTCAATGTCTACAAAGTAATTTTTGACACACCCAAAAACCCTAGCTTTTGGGATAAGAACTATTACATGACAAAAACTGTTGGGAAAATTTGAAATTAGTATCACAGACACTAAGCATTGATGCACACCTGTAATGTCTGGACTATCTTTCTTGAGGATCTCAGAATCATCCAGAGTCCTTGGTTTTAGTGGAGAAGTGATGAAGTCAGGACAGCCATCACATGGCTAGTCAAAGATGGCATCTGAAGTTTTCTCTGTGGCTATGGCTGTGGTTCATAGGCTTCTGAGTCTGTGCATGAGAGAGAGGCTTCTGTGTCTGAGACTCCCTTAAATACCTCAGTAAATTCCATCACAACAGTACACTGAGCATGTGCAACCATTACATCACAATTAGGGAACCATTATTTCATAGTGAGTAGGTGCTTAGCTATAAGCACCATGCTGCCCTTGATTCAAGTACACCTTTTCAGAGTTATGGCCTTCTAAATCTTCTGCTTTTTTTTTCCAGAACACAGGTGGTCACACCTTCCCTGACTTATTTGAAAGGGAGGTGAGAACCTCAAAAAGGAGGTGATCAAGCCCTCCCTGACATTTCAGAAAGGGAAATGAAAACACCAAAACAAAATGGGGAGTCAAATCAGATATTGTTAGCAAGCTTCTTCTGGGATGAAATTGAAATATGTATACATAAAGCCATCAGCATGGGAGGTATTACACAAACACATAGTAATATAACTCAAACTAGTAATGATGTAACAAACAACATGAGTCAACATAGTGATGTAACAAAAAAATATGAATATACATGTCCATAAGACCTAGAAGAAGGGTATATAAATAACAATGACACATGCTCCTCCTTCAGCAGCTAAGAGACAGTTCAAAACCCATGTATTGTCCATTACTTCACATGTCAAGAAATCCAATGATTCCTGCAAATTTTTGAAGTCCTGCAACAGTCTCATTATATGTTGGGGAATCCAATGATTCCCACAGGTTTTGAAGTTCTGTATCAATTTCGTTAAAACTTTTTGATGTTTATGAGTCAATTTCCAAAACTGCCATGCTCTTTCAGTGGTGGGCACACTCAGCAATGGAACCACCAGATATTTCTTAGGTCTTCTCCTTCATTTCAAGGGTCTGCTCCATTTCTCTCCAATGGAAAAGGCAAATACAACTTTTTGACACCCATCTGATTCCTTCTTTCTCTGTAGAGATATAAATAAACCCTCTCCAAGCAGTTAACTTATCTGGTCCTTTCACTCACCACATTCTAGATCTCTTCACATTACCTGGTGACTATCTAAAGACAGTGGAACTGCTCGCACTGGACACTGCCCTTCCAGTGGGTTATAAAACCTGTCTGCTGGAGCCAGTGCAGCTTTATCAAAAATTTAAAATTTTATATAGTATAAAGATCTACATTTAGAAGTTCTCTAGGGTTACCTGTGACTCTCCCTTTCTTGTGATTTTGGAGTAGTGTCTTGATGCCTCTGTTTCTCCGCTCTACTATTTCCATTACTTGAGGATTAAAAGGCATGTCAGTGGTGTATAAAATCTTGTATTGTGCAAAAAAGTTTGCAAAATGTTTAGAAATATATGCAGGTCCATTATTTGTTTTTATTTCTTGTGGCACACCAATAATTGCAAAAACTTGTATAAGGAATTCAATGACCACTTCGGCTGTCTCTTTTGCTGCTGGTATTGCGAGAGTAAATCCTGAAAAGGTGTTTATTACAACATGAATAAAATACAGAAGACCAAAAGACTTATAATGGGTCACATCCATTTGCCAAATTTCAGTGGGTCTCAAATCAAAAGGGTTTTTCCATGGAGGGAGCATAGGAGCATGGAATGGAAGGCAAACTTTACAGGCTTTTACTATGTTCCTAGTTACCTCTTTTGTTATCCCAAATTGCAGATGTGTAGCTCAAGCAGCCTAATGATATTCAGAAACAGATTCTTGGATGGCCTGAAATAAAAGAATATTGGCTAACAGAGTTAGAAGGCTATCTTTCTTTGAATCTACATAAAAATAGGATCTGGAAGTCCACTATGAGAGTGGACATGCAAGATATAAATGATACCTGTATGCTTTCTCACTTGCTCCTGAAGTTCCTTAAAGAACTGATATATATTAGAAGCTACGAATTTTATTTGGGCTGTGGCAATTTTTTATACCACACTTACTGTATCAGATATTATATTTAAATCTCCTTTAAAAAAATAAGAGCTAACATGATTGCATTCTGCTCAGTGGACTTACAAGGAGTTCTGACTATTCTTTTAATAGTTAAGTCACAAGATTATACAGCACAAATGTTATGTTTGTATGTATCTGTAAAGATAGTTGGTCCTTTAAGAGGATCTTTAGAAAACTTTTCCTCAAGAATCTATTGCCAACTATATAATAGTCAGATTATTTTTAATGGAGACCTGTGTGTAAAATTTGGAACTGTACCCAATAAAATTTGCTATTCTGGGATGGTTTCACAGTATACATTAATTTGTGCATTGGTATAAAAGGTGTATGTCTTGTCAGGTCTTATCCCAGATAATTGTACTGCTTGCTTAATGGACTTTAATAAAATTCTAGCTACAAGCACTGGATAAGGAGTAACTGGTTGTTCTGGGAGGTTCACACACTCTATCACAGTCTCCTTGATGAAGGACTGCTGTGGTTGCCTCTTTTGTAGCAAAAACTGATATTTCTAAGGGTTTCTAAGTGACTCTTCAACCACTTTGGAAAAAGCCAATTCAACCTTTCTCAAAGCCTCTTGATCTTCTTTTGTAAGTTGTTGTGGTGAGCTTAAATAAGTGTCTCCCCTTAAAAATATCATATAATAGTTGTAATTGATATGTAGTTAAGTCTAACACTGAGCATATTCATTGGATATCTCCTAACAATTTCTGAAAGTCATTTAAGGTGTTCAACTTCTCTGTTCTTAAAGAAAGCTTTTGTACTGTAAGCACCTTAGGATATATTTCCTATCCTAAATAATGAAAAAGAGCATGCCTTTGAATTTTTTCTGCAGCTATATGCAATTTGTAGTTTCTTAATGTTTCTATGGTCTTTTGTAGATATGCTTCTAACATTTGCTCCTCAGGTGTACACCCCAAGATAGCATACATATAATGAAATAACATAACTTTTGGAATTGCTTTTATTACTGAATTCCAAATATATTTGACACATAGTAGGACTATTTTTCATTCCCTTGACAAAACTGCCCATTCATATCTATTATAAAGCTCAGCTAAGTCAACATTGGGCACTGAAAAAACAAATCTTTTCATATCCTCCTTATCCAGAGGCATAGAATAGAAATAATCCTTAATGTCTATAACCCAAAGAGGCCATTCTCTAGGCAATTGAGTAGGAATTCCAGGCTAATGAATTCCCATAGTTTTCATCTGTTCATTTACTTTTCTTAAACCAGTAAACAGCCTCCATTTTCCAGATTTCTTTTTTTATAACAAATACGGGGGAATTCCAAGGACTTTAGAGAAGGTTGTAAGTGTCCTTAGTCAAGTTGCTCCTGTACTATATCTAATAAGGCCTGAATTTTATCACTAGTTAAGGGCCACTGTTCTATTCACACTGGTATATTGATTTTCCATTGAATGGGAATAGGTGAGAGTGCAGGCAGGCCTTCAACAGCATCCCTGACTAAAAAAGCTGAAGTACTCAACTGTAATGCTAACTGTTGTAAGATGTCTCTTCCCCAGAGACTGATGGGGACTTTTCAACTATGAAAGGAGTAAAAACTCCTGTTTCACCTTCAAATGTCCATCTCAAAGGGGTAGCACTAACTTCAGCTGCTATTGATACTCCTACAACAAACATATAGGTGTCTGCCTTAATCTTTGGTCAATGACTGGGCCAGTTGGCATCTCTAATGGCTGTATGATCTGCTCCTGTCTACAACCCTTCCAATGGTATGCCATTTATATAGATTGTGAGCATACAATAGTCAGCTGAAACAGCTAAATCCTAAAGTCAAAATCTGGGTAAATATCACCAAATTGCTTATTAGGAGTCTGTATCAGACTACTTCTTCTAGTTGATGCTACTACTTCTTCTGATTGATAAGTCATACATTGTCTACCTGTAATAGTGACTGGGATATTAGCTGTACATTTCCCAGTTTCCAACATCAGTGTATGGATGAACACTGTTTTTTAAATACTCTCAGGAGGTGAAATATTCAAGCCTCCTGTGCCTGGAAGCAAGGGATCCATAGGCTGGAGAGGGACAGATTTCATTTCTCCAAGGGATATCTCAGTAGTTTCAGCTGCATACATCTCTATTCTCCCCAATTGTAATATTTTTCTCCCATCAGGTTGCTTCTTTAGTTATTGATCATATTGGAGTACTGAACTTCTAAAGACTCTCTAGATGTAACATCTGTTGCCATCATGCCTAAAGTGTTTGTTTGTTTGTTTGTTTGTTTGGTTTTGTTTTTTGCCCAGGGCCCTGGAACCAAGCTCCACTTCGGATTTCCCTGAATCAATCTAAATTCTGATGCCCAATGGAAGCCTCTGTTGCATTTTGGACATGGGGTTTTGTGTCTTGTTCTCCCACCCTGTTTTTATTTCTTTTTTTAAAATTAAATTTATAATTATAATTTTTTAACCTTACATATGCATGAGTAATTTTTTTTACAACTTTTTCCCTTGTATTCATTTTTCCAAATTTTCCCCTCCCTCCCTCCCTCTACTCCCTCCCCCAGATAACAGGCACTCTCATACATATTAAATGTGTTAGAGTATAACCTAGATACAATATATGTGTGTAAATCCAATTTTCTTGTTGCATGGTAAGAATTGGATTCCGAAGGTATAAGTAACCTGGGTAGAAAGACAGTAGTGCAAACAGATTACATTCAATTCCCAGTGTTCCTTCTCTGGGTGTAGTTATTTCTGTCCATCATTGATCAACTGGAAGTGAGTTGGATCTTCTTTATGTTGAAGATATCCACTTCCATCAGAATACCTCTTCATACAGCACTGAAGTGTACAGCGATCTTCTGGTTCTATTCATTTCACTCAGCATCAGTTGATGTAAGTCTCTCCAGGCCTCTCTGTATTCCTCCTGCTGGTCATTCCTTACAGAGCATTAATATTCCATAATCTTCATATACCATAATTTACCCAACGACTCTCCAATTGATGGACATCCATTCATTTTGCAGTTTATAGCCACTACAAAAAATGCTGTCACAAACTTTTTGGCACATACAGGTCCCTTTCCCTTCTTTAGTATTTCTTTGGGATACAAGCCCAGTAGTAGCACTGCTGGATCAAGGGTATGCAGTTTGATAACTTTTTGGGCAAAGTTCCAAATTGCTCTCCAGAATGGTTGAATTCTTTCACAACTCCACCAACAATTCATCAGTGTCCCAGTTTTCCCATATTCCCTCCAGCATTCATCATTATTTGTTCCTGTCATCTTAGCCAATCTGACAGGTGTGTAATGAAATCTCAGAGTTGTCTTAATTTGCATTTCTTTGATCAATAGTGATTTGGAACACTCTTTCATATGAGTGGATATAGTTTTAATTTCATCATCTGAAAATTGTCTGTTCATATCCTTTGACCATTTATCAATTGGACAATGGTTTGATTTCTTATAAATTAGAGTTAGTTCTCTATATATTTTGGAAATGAGGCCTTTATCAGAACCTTTAACTGTAAAAATGTTTTCCCAATTTGTTACTTCCCTTCTAATCTTTTTTTACATTAGTTGTGTTTGTACAAAAGCTTTTTAATTTGATGTAACCAAAATCTTCTATTTTGTGATCAATAATAATCTCTAGTTCTCCTTTGGTCATAAATTCCTTCTTCCTCCACAGGACTGAGAGGTAGACTATCCTCTGTTCCTCTAATCTATTCATGATCTTTCTTTCTTTCTTTCTTTCTTTCTTTCTTTCTTTCTTTCTTTCTTTCTTTCTTTCTTTCTTTCTTTCTTTCTTTCTTTCTTTCTTTCTTTCTTTCTTTCTTTCTTTCTTTCTTTCTTTCTTTCTTTTTTTTTTCCCCCCTGAGGCTGGGGTTAAGTGACTTGCCCAGGGTCACACAGCTAGGTAGTGTGAAGTGTCTGAGACCAGATTTGAACTTGGGTCCTCCTGAATTCAGGGCTGGTGCTCTATCCACTGCACCACCTAGCTGCCCCCATGATCTCACTCTTTATGCCTAAATCATGGACCCATTTTGATCTTATCTTGCTATATGGTGTTAAGTGTGGGTCCATATCTAATTTCTGCCATACTAATTTCCAGTTTTCTCAACAGTTTTTTTCAAATAATGAATTTACTGCTAACTTCTTATTGAATGTAGTTTTTATTGCATTGTGATCTGAGAAGAAAGCATTTATTATTTCTGCCTTCCTGCATTTAATTTTGAGATCTTTATGTCCTAATATATGGTCTGTTTTTGTATAGATTCCATGAATTGCTGAGAAGAAAGTATACTCCTTTCTGTCGCCATTCAGTTTTCTCCAAAGATCTATCATACCTAGTTTTTCTAATGTTCTATTTACCTCTTTAATTTCTTTCTTATTTGTTTTGTGGTTGATTTATCTATTTCTGAGAGTGCATGTTTGAGATCTCCCACTATTATAGTTTTGCTATTTATTTCTTCTTGCAATTCTCTTAACTGCAGTGTGTTAGCACCCAGTCCAACCCTGTGTGTGCTGGCCTCTTTTTTTTTTTTTCCTCCCCTCGGAACCGACCTTTTCTGTTGAAATTCCAGATTCTTTTCAGCTGGTAAGTCGTGCTTCTAATCCTTGTGGTTTTTATCAGTCCAGCTTTATTTTTGAGGCTGATCAAACTAATTGGTAATGAGGGAAGAAGAGACCTTAGAAATTCAAGTGTATCTTCTCTATTAACCTAACTATGGATTCTACATACTTCCCTTGGAGTGTGGGAGGGTCTTTTCTTAGTATTTGCCCCATTTCACCTGAAAAATGAAAGTGACTAATTTAATCCTTACCAAAGTTTCCTACTTGTCTACTTTTATACTAATCCTTTTTCTGGGTCACAGGGACTTCTCCACTGAGCTTATGATCACATCAATCAAACTGCTGAGTATAGGTCCTTAAATCCAGAGCCTCAAAATATAGCTTCTTTCAATGTCCCACATTTGGCTGCAAAAATGTAATTTCTGGACTAGCTCTCTGGAGGATTTCGGTATCAGCCCTAGTCCTTGGTCTTAGTGGAGGAGTGAAGGAGGCAGAAGACTCAAGAGGATGGATGGTCAAAGATGAAGTCTTAATTATTCTCTGTGTGTCTGGCTATGACTGAGAGCCTTCTGTGTCTGTGGCTGAGAGGCAGTCTTCTATGCCTGAGACTCCCTTAAATACCTCAATAGGATTACTTCACTACAACATACTGAGCATGTGCAGCCATTACATCACCATTTAGAGAACCATTATCTCCCATAAGAACCTCACATAAGACTTCAAGACAGAGACTGTCATGGTGGTCCTCTTGCCTCCCCCATAGAAATCAAGGCACATTCCAGAGGACCTTCAGAAAGCTGGCCTGGGCCTCAGGCAAGGAAACAGAACAGTGAAGGAGATAATAAAGAATTTGGAATTTATCCCTGGCTATTATTGCGGTGATTATTCTGCTGAAATGAAGACTGGTCCAAAACCTCCAGAAAACCAAACAGAACATTATATTTAGATAATTTCCAGGTGACGTGGAGAGATTCAGAGAGTTTTGAATGGAAGGAACAGGACCAGACAGACTAATCACTTAGGGCAGAGGGTTTGTTTCTCTCTCTACAAATGGACAAGGAATCTGATGGATGCTCTCATTCCATATCTGCCTTGTCCATTGGGGAGAGATGGAAAAAGAGAATACCCTCAAAACAAAGGAGAAAACCCAGGAAACATCATATAGTTCCATCCCTGACTACATTTATCACTGAAAGAGCATGACTGTTAGCCCTATGTATATATGGCAATTGACTAACAAATACCATAACCATAAAAATAATTGCTGAAGAGACTGATTGATGCAGGACTTCAAAACCTGCAGGATTCATTGGATTCCCTGACACATGAAGTGATGGCTAATAGATTGGCTTTGGACTATCTCTTGACTGCTGAAAGAAGTATATCTCTGGTTGTGAATTAATAAGTTATTTTCTATACATTTATTCTGGGACTCATGGAAGTTTTTATAGTATCTTGTTTTATGGATTTAACCACTGAGATCTATATCTATATCTATATCTGCTTCAATTAAAAGGAAACAGGAAATATTGCTTTTTAGCCTTTTGGCTAAGATCAAGTATAGAAAGCAGGAGATTTAGAGGATCACAGATAGTGGGGAACCCTGAGCGAGTTATAAATCCAGTAAAAGGAACTCTGCTGACATATCTTGTTTGGCTCCCCATCATCCCTAAGAGCATCTTGGCCTTCCTGAGAAGCTAGCGGATGTGACAACTGGTGATGTATTTAAAGCAGAGTTATCTAAAATGTCAAGGAAACATCTGCACACAGTAGCAAGTTGTTTAATGTGGTCTCACATGCACAATATCTTATAGTTAATGCATGTGTAATGAGATATAGTTTTGTTACATAAGTATATTAGGTGTATAAGTTGAATAAATGAACTGTTTGACCATTTTCAAGAGTTCTGCCCCTTCACTCCTCACCTATGATCAGGATTTGGGCTGGTAAAAATCCTGGAAATCCTCCAATGAGCAGGTCCAGAAAAGAAATTGAAACTATCTCTAGTCATATGAACAGAGACTCTAAATCACTGTGGATCAGAGAAGCGCAAATTAAGACAATTCCAGGGTAAAACTACACACCTCTCAGAATGGCTAAGATGACAGAAAAAGATAATGATGAATGTTGGAGGGGATGTAGTATCACTGGAGAATTATTTTAAATAACAATCTTACCTATTACATTCATACTCATATTGATTTTAGATGGATTTTAACCCTAATGGTGGAACAACTTCCCCTACTACTCTCATTAATGTTTGAGTCATTCATCCATTGAGATAATTTTATTTATCCTTATCTACTGCTTTCTCTTAAAAAGACAATTGTACATGCAACTTCTCAGAAATACATGATACATAAAAATGGACATGTCCACACTATAACTTCCTTTTATGCCTTGTCTTTGGCAAGATCTGCTTCTGTGAAAAAAAAATCTAAATTAATTTGGCGATATATGATGGAAAGTCTAGTGTTGATAAAGTTTTTTTTCCTACCTGTCATATATTTATACTCATCCCAATATTTCTTAACCTTCTTTAAAAGTGTTAATAAGATTGCATACTATGAAATAAAAAAAAATTCTCAAGTAATGTATATGTTTTTAAAGTAATTTTAAATACTCCATTTTAAAGCATGATAGTAAAATGAAGTTTTTATTTTTCTGAATTTACCATATTTCTAATTTATTATCTAATTATTATCTATTATTATAAAATAGTGGAATGCATGAAAATTTGGTTAACTACTTAGGAAAACCTCTGATAAATTATGTGCTTTAGTTGTATTATTAGAAGTCATTAATTTTGTAGGTCAATCTCCTTTAATACTTTATGCTATTTTATATAGATCCCTTCATTTTGATGAAAAAATCTCATATAACCTTGTCAAAATTGACATAATTAATATTACATTAGAGTGTATAATTCAAATCCTATCCCCTGATGTCACATCATGATATGGGAATGTTTCTGGAGTTATGCCAATGGAACACATACTCATCATTTTAAGGTGGGAAGTCATTTGTGATCATCTTGGCAATTAATGTATTTCATGATCAGCATCCAGGGAGCAGCCCAGTTAAATTTATTCAAAAGTTTGAGTATTGAGAAATGACTTTTTTAAAAAAGCTTTTCATTTCCAAACATATGGACAGATAATTTTTCTTGCATAGCCTTGTGTTTCAGATTTTCCCTTCTTTCCCCCCTATCCACTTCCCTAGATGACAAGCAATCCAATATATGATATACATGTTAAAATATATGTTAAATCCAACATGTGCGAACATATTTATGCAATCCTCTTGCTGCACACGAAAAATTGGATCAAAAAGGAAAGAAAATGAGTAAGAAAGCAAAATGCAAGTGAACGACAACAAAAAGAATGAAATTGCTATGTTGTGGTCCACATTCCATTCCCACAGTCCTCTCTCTGGTTATAGAGGGCTCTCTCCATCACAAGATCATTGGAACTGGCATCAGTCATATCATTGTTGGAAAGAGTCATGTACATCAGAATTGATCATTATATAATCTTGTTGTTGTCTTTTACAATGATCTCTTGGTTCTCCTCATTTCACTTAACTTCATGTAAGTCTCTCCAAGCCTCTCTGAAATCATCCTACTGGTCATTTCTTACAGAGCAATAATATTCCATAACATTCATGTACCATAACTTATTCAACCATTCTCCAGTTGATGGACATCCAATCTGTTTCTGGTTTCTTGCCACTACAAAAAGGGCTGCCACAAACATTTTTTCACATGTGGGTTCCTTTCCCTCCTTTAAGATCTCTTTGGGATACAAGTCCAGTAGAAACACTGCTGGATCAAAGGGTATGCACAGTTCCATAATTTTTTGAGCAAAATTCCAAATTGTTCTCCAGAATGGCTGGATCTGTTCACAAATTCACAAATTCTACCAACAATTTATCAGTGTCCCAGTTTTCCCACATTCCCTCCAATATGCCTCATTATCTTTTCCTGTCATCTTACCCAATCTGAGAAGTTGCATTTCTCTGATCAATAGTGATTTAGAGGACTTTTTAATATGATTAGAAATTAGAAATTTCCTCATCTGAAAATTGTCTATTCATATTCCTTGGCCATTTTTCAATTGGACAATGGCTTGAATTCTTATAAATTTGGTCAATTGAGATGACTTTTTAAAAAATCACAAAAACACATGAAAATTTATAATAAGGTCTGAAAGATTTATGCTCAATGTTGCCATAAATAGCCGCAGTCCTTGAACCACTGAAAAATATTTACAATACAGATTTTTACTGTATATAGTGATCTAGTTCTACTCACTTCACTCTGCATCAGTTCATGTAAGTTTTCCCAGGTTTCTTTGGAATCATCCTCATCATTTATTAAAACCCAATACTCTCATACTCTATCACAAAGTTTCTAAACAGTGCAATAGATAGAGTGCTGGACCTGGAATTAGGAAGACTCATTTTTGTGAATTAAAATCTGGTCTCAGACTCTTTCTAGTTGTATGACTGGGAAAGTGACATCCCTTTTTTCCTCAGTTTTATCATCTATAAAATGAGCTAGAAAAAGGAAAAAAATAGCAAATTTCCATCATATTTGCTAAGAAAACCCAAAATGTGGCTATGAAGAGTCAGTCATAAATAACTGAAAATGACTAAACAATATTTCATCACAATAATATTATACAATTTTCTCAACCTTTCCTCCAGTGATGGGCATTCTCTCAGTTTCCACCTATTGTCCTAATGCTTCAATCTTTAGATTTATCAAACAACAACTTACTATGGTCATTCACTATTGTGTTTTTTTATGTGTAATCTATTCCACTCATTCCTTTACTCCATTTCTAACTGCTATATTATTGCTTTGATGATAACTGCTTAACAGACTTTTAACCATCTGGTAAACCCCATGGGTCTTATCTCCATGACTGAATATCCCCACTTTACCAGTTTCTAAACTACTTTTCCTAATATCTTAGGGGCAGAGAACTCCAACAATTTTTTGAAACAGTACTTTGCATTAGACAGATCATTTTAATCTCCAAAAGCAAGGTTGCTACAACTTACCCCTCTATTTAAGAGAACAACCTTACCCCAGTTTCTGAAAGAACTCATGTTCAAACAGAAAATGATTGGCAAACCAACATAAAACATCTAGGTGGCAGATTATATAAAATTCTGAAATCAAGAATCAGGAAGATCTGAGTACAGATCCTAACTCAAACATTCATTCACTAGAGGAGAACCTTTGTAAGTCACTTGATCTTTTGAAACCTCCGCTTCCTCCTCTGTAAAATGAAAGGTTTAATTTGGCCTCCAAGACTCCTTCCATGTCAGGTTAACTGAATTCTGATTATAGTGCCATTTCTTCTTCATTTTAAGGAATATCTCTTTAACGTGAAAGAATGCAGGTCCACTTCTATGCTAACATCAGAATCCATTTTATCAGATAAGATTGAGAGTTTCAATTTTTATAAAACACAACAAAGCAAAACAAAATATCAATTCATTGTTATGAACCATCTTATTGTATAGCACAATGTCATTCTTATATTCTGTGTATTTTGTCAGATTCTGAAACTTCTCATTAGCAGCAGATCCAATGCTTTTATAGAATTGCATTACATTTTCTATATAATGGGATTAATTCAATTAAACACATCTAATTGATCTTCATCATAATGAAAAGGCAATAATATGTACCAACTATATGTAAGCCATTGTGCTAGGTATGGAGTTTTGAAAAAGGCCATCCCTACCTTAATAGGGCTTAAATTTTCGTTGAAGACATAAGACTAGGAAGATTAGAAAGATTTTATGGAGAAGGTGAATTTCTTATAGAAATATGGATAAGAATTGAAGTTCATATTTACTAATTCAGAAGTTTTTTGGAAGGTCATCATGAATTGCCATTGATTTAAAAAAAATTGTACTTGATGGCTAACCTCTTAATGAAGACCCTCTACAAATTTAAGTAATCCAGTATTCTGATCTCAGGAATGTCTTCCCTGTCTCTGCATGCCACTGGCATAACCTTGAAAACTCAAGGTCACCTCTGTGAGACAAGGATATCTCAGAATAGAATTGTAGTTTAGGCAAACTTACTACATAGAAAATAAAGTTAAAATGAAACCAGGATTTCTGAAACACTTTCAATATGGAATACAATTTTCCAACAAATATCATGAAATTCAATTTCCTCTTTATCCTAGTCATATTTAAAGTGAGAAAAGGAATTTCATCTCAACCAATTCCTGGAACAATTATGATGGTTTTTATAATTATCATCTGAGATAATAGCCAGCATATTTTCAGACAAGATGAAATAAAATACCTTGACATCAGTCGCAAAGGCATCACATAATTCCATTAGGAGCATTTAGAGTGCCATAGCACCATCTGGATACCTCTTTGTTAAAGAGTTCCTTTTCACAAATTAATATACTTCATTATACATTTATTCATGGATGAGGAGTTGGTTGATGAAAGCAGTGCAGGAGTAAGTTACTGCTACTCTCTTTATCTTCAAGCAAACATCAGTGCCTCTTCCCTCATATCCTGGAGAGATTCTTATGCCCAATCTTAAGAATTTAAATTTGCAACTTGAAGACATTGATGCAAAGTCCTATCTCTCTTTTTCTTTTCTTTTCTTTCTTTCTTGCTTTTTTTGATGAATACTTCAGGCCAACTATAGAGGGAAGAAGAATCAGATTTCAAAATGAATAGCTCAGAAACAACGCTTTATCTGCCAATGAAAAGACTGTCTGGGGTGAATAATATTAATCAGAAGAGGAGTCTACAAAGCAGCACTCAATTAAAGTAAACCAAACAGCTTCAGTGAATATAGAGTAATATCCTTTTCAAATCTGGGCTCCGAATCTAGTGCCCTTAAATGTTTATTTGCATTTTAATTGCTTGGAAAACAGTAGGATGTTAGCAAAGCTCCTCAGAAGGCAAATAGTCAAAAAGCTTCATTTAAAGTCTATAGTTAAGAGATTCTCATTGCAGCAAAGTCGACAATGCTGTCTTTTATAGTCTGTGCTTAGAAGTCAGTCTCCCTCCATAATGCTGCACCATATTCAATTTTATTAATAGCAGTGTTTTCCATAGGCGTGCCTGAGAGCTATTGAGATTATCAGTTTCAGAGAGTCATTATTCCAAAGCCAATAATAGCCCATGATTCTAAGGAATTTGTGATCTCATTGAAATGAGGATATTTTCTTCAGTAATAAGATAGCAGCCTGTCCATGCTTAACAATCCTTTAGGGATCTAGCCTATGCCTTCCTGTAAGTCTGGCATGGGGGTGGGTTTTCATAACCACATCCATCTTTCACATGAACAAATGAATAATTAATATCTATTTTAATTTTCTCCATATGCATACACACTTTGAACATTTATTTCATAAAGAATGATAGCATTAGTGCAAGGTGGGGTTTTATCCATGAGTTATTGCCAAGGAATCACTTTGACAATTAGTATGTTGTTATTATAAGATAATGGGCATACATAAATGTGCTTCACCTTCTCTAAGTATTATTGAAAATGTTGATCATTAAACTCATATATACCCAGACATACTTTCTCCTACTTAAGGAAAAACAAAAACAAAAACAAACCTCTGAAATGTCAACCATTGGAACATCTAACAACTGGGAGCTCTTTACTTCCACTACAAAAATCAATATCATACTTGGGAAGGAGCATTGTACAAAACACATACTTTCTGTAGATTAATATCATAAATACTAAATTGGGCAAGAGGGATAATTTTATTTAAAGATGCTTCAGTAGAAAAATAAATTACATGGAAAAGTAAAGTATGAAGTGAAGTAGAGTATGCTTGACAAATTTTATTGTTTTAATAATTTTCCTGTGGTGTATCCCATTACCCACCCTCTTATTTGCTGAGTTATCATCAGAATGTCCTAATGAATAATTTAGTGTGTTTTTTCTCTTTCAGTATGAGTGGAAAGGTACAAACACAGCAAAGGGGTTTAGGCAGGAATTGGCATCCCAGGCAACAAAATAGGTTTATGTTATGTTAAGGCAAACAGTTTGAAGGAAATTATATATATATATATATATATATACATACATACATACATATATATATACATATATATATATATACACATTTATAAATATATATGAGTAAATGCATCTATTACATGATCATATATATATTATCTACAATCATATGTATGTGTACATATACATACACATATCTATTACATAGTCACAAATATGTAAGTATGTATGTAGCTAGGTATCTCAGGCATGGGAATTCCTAAGTGTAAAACTACTGGAATGAAAACTTTCTCCACTGAGGCAACTAGATGTGCTGTTATGGTCATTTAAAAAAAAACATACAAATCAAATTTTATAGCATAACATCAAATCCTATTTTTGATACATTTTGGGCATATGACCCAAGAAGACAAATTAATATCTCAACATCCCAGGCAAAGCTCCAAGATTGCAAGTTACATTGCAGACAATAATGACGGCATAGGGATTAAACATGGTTATAAAGCTGTAAAGGCCCTCAGAAGCCATCTAGTTTAAAGTTAATTTAAAGTAAGAAAAGTTAAGCCAGTAGGCCAGGTGACGCAATTAAGCCTTTCAAATGAACTCTGGTTTTATCACTTAAGGGACACTGAATTTTTAAATGTATAGTACTTATTTTTTCACCTAGAATTTACTTCATTTATGAAAACACAAATTCAAAGATTTTATTATATTTGCATTCAGTCTAAATGTCTATATGAAAGATATATTCTGTCTCTATAATTTTATAATGTGTTTTAAAACCTAGAGTTAAAAGCTATTATCAGGATATAGCTATATATCCTACAGAAATCAGGAAAATGACTAACAATAATAAAACTTTGTGCTACTTCCAATGAAACATGTCATTGATTTCCTATTTGCAAGGGCTGTTATAAATATTTCAGGTACACAAAGTATCTGTGAACTGATAGAATGATAGATGTAAGACAAAGAATGAAATGGCCTGCCAAATGAAAAATTTTCCAACCTTTTTATTCTCTACCCCACTTATCATGTAGTTACTTATCACATTGCCCTTCTCATTAAATGATATCTGGTGTTAGTCCCAAGTTTAAAACAAGAATATAAATTTGTTTAGCACATGACCGTGTCCTTAGGTAATCCAACACATTATAAAGTAAAAAAAGCAAGCATACAGTAGGTATGGAATAAATACTTGTTGCTTGATTGAAGAAAAGGATGGTCTTTTTTTTTTTTTTTTGGGTTGAATTTACAAGTTCTTTGCCTTTTATCTCATTATCTCTGTAACTTTGGGCAAATCACAGCCACTCCCAGCTTCATAAATTCCCCATCAATAAATAAAATAAAAAAGCTGTATCATCTGGCCTCTAAGACCATTTTCCAGCTTTGAATTCAGGATTATCTGATCCTTGTTTTCTACTAGGCCTATTGTAGAGTATATAACTGGAATGGTGGTAAGATAAATACTAGACAGTTTATAAACGAGATTCTATTTTTTGTAGTTTAGCGGTGAATTTAGAATGGATCCTGAAGCATATTTATACCTACTTTATTCTGTTATTTGTGTAGCATGAGCAAAAAAAAAAGCTTCTTTATTCAGTAAATAAGTAATGTATGTTTACAAGCAAATAACCTTCTTCTTATATCTTATGTTCACTATGTCATCATTAGAAATGTTATATTCTAAGAAAAAAGAGAAGCTGATAAAGGTAAACAAATCCCTGGCAGTTGTGCAGTTTCTATTTGTTTAGTAGAAATGTCTTTGAAGAAAGGACACAATAGTTATAGGAATTTCAGGGCAGTCACATTTATACAAATTTAACTCAAAAGGTAATTTTATTTTCTTCTTCCTGACAATGCCTTTTCACTCACTGGCAGATCAGGGTCAACCAAAGACCTACATCCATCACTCAAATGGCTCCAGAAAACAGTTCACATACTTTTTTATTTTATTTTTTTTGCTGCCATACTAGATCTTGTCAATAGCTAGAAAGCAGATTCACTCTAAAGAAAAGTACATTGGATTTTGAGTACAAATTTGGTTTCTGTTCCTAGTCCTACAATTAACTATCTGTAATCAGATCACTTCAACTTTTTAAGCTCTGTCTTATTCATTAGGTAGATAAGGTTAGAAAAATCATCTTTGCTTTTAACCAGCTCTAATAGTCTGTTATTCCTTAGTATACTATAAACTTCTTGAATTCAACATGCCTTTTTTGTCTTTGCATTTCTTCAGTTCAGTTCAGGGTTTTTTGAAATTGCAGGTGTTTAGCAAATGCTTGATGAACATCTTGTAACTTATTTGACCTAGATAACTATGTACTCCATACATTGATCATAATGAAATAAAAGTCTTTTGACTCAACTACCATGGCTAAGTTATTGTGAAAGTGGTTTTTCTCAAGTACTCCCCTGCTTTCTAATTCTCTCTGCAAATGGCAAAAATACAAATAGTGAGAGAATTCCCAGCCATATGGATGAAATGTTGACTTATTGAGGGTAGTGAAAGATGATTCAGATAGTATAAAAAAGATTTGGGACATTCTAAGCCAAAGATTAGAGAGAAATGAACATTGACTGCTAGGGAAAAGGTACTGAAAATTCAATTTGGTGCTAGTTCATTGCCCATAGAATTAAATAAAAACAAAGAACTGATCTAGTTAATTCAAATTCACCAATACTACTGTTAATGTTTTAAAGAGAGAGGAAGAAAGAGAAAAAGTAATCATCAGGAAACAAAAAGAAATAATGTACTCATATTTTAACGTACATGTAAAGAATCAGAAAAATTAATTTGGAAGAGATGGGCCAAATTTTATGACTCCTATTAAGTGAAATGATACCATTTAGGTGAAGGAATAATAGATTTGGATAATTTTAAAGATAGGGGGAGAGAAGTTAAGAGACATTAATCAATATACTCTTACTAAATCCACAAGTAAAGAATGAAGATCCAATAAATTCTTTAGCCTCACAAAAGGGAGGAGTGACTATAGTGGATTAGGGTGTAATCCATGGAAAAGAGGGATTGAACAGGAGATAAAAAAGGGTTCATTAAAACCATTTTCTTAAGAGAGATTAATTTTTATAATTAGTTCAAAGATATTTTAATGAAGTTGTTCTTTTGGTCACTAAATGATAAGAAAACCAGTTTCTTGGAAAAGTCATACCTTCTAGAAAACATTCCACCCCCAAGATATCGGATTATGAGTTCTATGCAGATCATTCTGTAACAAGAGTATGGAAGATGGATGGACGATGCTATAAAAGATAACATGGACTTTTTATCATGGCAAAAAGAGGTTTTTGGAGTAAGCTTCAAAATTTGAGATTCAGAGTAACTTCTACTACAAAAAAAAAAATAGTTCCCACAATGGACTGGTATTTCTAAGGGCAAGACAAAATAGAAAAAATAGGTGTATAAGCTAGGATCCACCAAAAAAAATATATATATATATGTATATATAAACACCATAAGGAATTCATATTTGTTACTTCAAAAACTTTCAGTTCATAAGATACAAAGAGAATACAAAAGAAAGAATGAGGATATATTTCAAGAATCAAAGACTAAAATTTAGAATAATATGAAAAGAAAGGAAAAATCTTTAGAAAGATAAAACAAAGGATAATTTTTTTAGAAAGGATGTAGTAAAAACTACCTGGAATAAAAGCTTGGAATGAAAAATGGGAGGAGAGATTTTTGAAAACCTAAACTTAAGAAGTTAAGTAAAAGGTATATAAGAGGAGGAAGAGAGTAAAACAAAAGAGAAAAAATAATTAAGCAAATTTTTAAAACTTGGGATAGTACAAACAAATGCAAGCAGGAGAAAGAAAGAAAGGAGAATTTGAAAGAACAGAGTAGCATTGAAACAAAGTAAGACAGAAATATTGACAGTAATTGCAGCCTTGATAAAAATCTAACAAAAAGATAAACAAGAAAATGTAGAACTGAGAAAATCATTAAAGAACTCCTAAAAACTGAAATATTTACATATTTTGTAGCAGCTCAAAGATCATAGACTGATTATCAAGAAGATTCCTTATTTCAGAACAATGTACCTGAAAGTAATATTTTTATAATTGCATATTTCAACAACTGCAGACATAAAGGGTGTTGATTAAAGATAAGAAGTAAATAAGTTGCTGTGAAATCAGGAGCATGTCCTGATGAGTAGCTTTCATCATGATTTACAATCTACCAATTGGTGTTTGGAATAAGATTTTGTAATACAGATAAGATGAAGACACCAAAAGATTTTAGGTGGTCAAATGAGTGTGTGTGTGTGTGTGTGTGTGTGTGTGTGTGTGTGTGTGTGTGAGGAGGTGTCATTTATTTATTTCTAGCTAAGAGGATCTTCAGAACTTGGATAGGCATTGTCTTTGGATGTCTGAGAAAAAAATTCTGCCTAATTTATTTTTAAAGTTTGCACTACCCAATAGATGTCTTTTTAAAATTCAAAAAAGAACCAGGTCAAACAAATCCTTCTGGTTTCTAAAATAGGAAACTTCTTAGTTTATTTAGTTAGAAGTAGTAAAAAGATAATATTGCAATTAAATAAATGGGAAATAAGGAACATTTTAGGTGCAGATAAAGTGTTTTTCTTCACAATACATATTTTTAGCATTACATTATTAATTTTCAAAAAGGGAAGAAATATATATGCATATTAGTAATTTGCATGATTTTGATACTGTGTACAATATTTTAATTATCATTTAAATCATTTAGAAATATTGTTTATTTCAAATTTTCCATTTCTATTTTCATATCAACCATACCTGATATTAGAGAACATAATTTGAGGAATTTGATTATTTGTATTCCACTGATCAAAAAGCTTTTGTTGTATGGTCATCAGTTTATAGCAGTAAAATATTAATATTTTTGATATTTTAGAAAAATCCTTTTTCTCTTAATAATTATATAATTTGTTTGATGTAATCCAAAATAATTTAAAAGTGCTTAAAGCTAATTGGTCTATATATTTGCTATATTATTATTAAAACTACAAAATCTTGAGATGACAAGGGACTTTTAGGATTTATTCAGATTTAAATTTAAATAAATTATTTATTTATTTAGACCTTAGAATTATCTTTCACTTATGAAACAAGAAATTTTCTAAGTCCACCTGACCTTTTCCAATTCTATGTAATTTCCTCTGATGAGGTAATTTTATAAAGAAATGCCATTAGGTATATTTCATTGTGATTTAAAATAATATGTTCTGAGAAAAAAAATTGATCTTTGATTTTTTTTTTTACTTATTTGAAAGTAAATGCAAAATAAGAAAAAATAGAAATATAAGACAGAAGAGGGAAAAAAAACCCAAAACAAAATAAAAAAACAAACAAACAAACAAACAAAAAAGCATTGTCATGTGCCCAGAAGAGCATCAGGGAAGATTCAAAATATGTAAGAATAAATTTCCATTTCATGAAAGTATATATAATGATAATAAAGATTTTATATTCATGACTATCCACCTTTCTTGGCTTGCTTGTAGGCTAATCCTTTGTTTTCTGCTGTGTATTTTTTACCTTTATTCTTTTCCCTCCTTCATCCAAACCTCACCTTTCCCAAACAGGTTATAATTAAGTATTAAGTATTTTTTTTGTCATAGGCCAAGTTTTTCATTGTCAATATAAATTTTTCAGGACCTTTATGGTTCTTAATTGTGACTGATGCTAAATAATAATATAGCTTCCTTGCTATATGCTGTGACTTTATTAATTTAACTTACATGTACATTACCTCATGTGAAATACCAAGTTAGATGATTCAGAGACTAGAATTAAGGTTGCCAGGAAAAATATCACCAATCTCAAATATGCAAATGATACTTCTCTGATGGCAGAAAATAAAGAAGTAAGAATCCTTTTGATAAGGGTGTAAAAGGAGAATGGAAAAACTGGCTTGAAGCTTATATAAACAAACAAAACAAAACAAAAAAAATAAGATAATGGCATTATTATTATTAATTATTTTTTGTTTTTCTTTCATGAGCAATGCATTGTTATGAGAGATGTATTATAAGAAAGCTGAATGCTGCACACTGACTCTCTTGAATTGTTGTCCTGAAGAATACTTCTTTTGAAAAATCTTTGGGCAGCAAGGAGGTTAAATCAGTTAAGACTTAAATAAATTAATTCATACTAATCATTGGAAAGTCAAATACTGAATCTGAAATTTCAGTACTTTTGTTGAATAATGATAACATGGAATACATTGGAAAAGACCCTGTTGGGGAAATATTGAAGGCAAGGGGAAAAGGGGATGGCAGAGGATGAGATGGATAGAAAGTGTCCTGGAAACAACGATAATGGAGGATAGAAAAGCCAGGTATACTAAAGTCTATGAGGTCACGAAGAGTCATGCATGACTGAATGACTGCATAAAAATATAATCTCTTGACTTTACAGTAATAAAGGAATATCTGTTTCTTCTAATAACCCAGATGAATGATTTAACTGTTCTTTTATGAGACAGCTTCACTCCATTTGCACATTTTGAAGGAACAAACAATTCTTACTAGTTATATTTCTTTATAACATTTGGATGTTATTAATTACTAAACATATAATATATCAAAGAAATTGAAAATATCATACTTTCCCAAGATGTAATATGAAAGTGATAAAATTACATCATTTTTCATTTAATCAACTTTTCTGTAAAATCTTTTCTAGCTCTTCATGTGTAGGTGGATTCTGTGTTATGTACAAAGGTGAATGCATGTTATGGGTTGTATTTAAATCCTAGTAAATGCAATCATAAATACATAAAAGGCAATTAAATGACATGATTTTGATTACATATATTGTCAAATTATATTAATGCCTGGCAGGAAGAAAAGAAGAAACCCCACCACCACCAACAACAACTAATCTTGGTTCAACTTACTGTATAACATTATTGCCATTCTCTGTCCCTGACATATCATGTTGAGTAAAGCATTGTATTTCATCATTAAAACCTCTTTTCTTTTCTTTTCTTTTTTCTTTCTTTATATACAAATAGTTTCAAATAACATTGTATTTATGAGATGTAGCTAGCATTTATATCTTAATTTTTATAATTATTCAGATTATTTTAAAAATATTCACAAGTACACAAATACATGCATTTATCAGGATTTATTGGTAGTCTTTCCTCTTCTTTCCATAGAATCCTGAACTTTTTAGTTACTGTTAATGCTTTTCAGCAATCAGTCTAAGCTTATGACTTAGGATCTGTTCTTTTCTCTGATTTTGTGGTAAAACTTTTGTTATTCTCTCAGACCTCCTGGTCTTTGCATCCTATCTGCTTTGCTCTGTGAAACTTATTTATTTACTTGTCTGTACACTTGTTGACTTCTCTACATTCAATTTCTTGCTTTTCAAACAGAGGCATAGGAGAGAAGGAGAAGACAGGGAGAAAAAAAGAAATAATGAGTTTATGAAGGAAAAGGAGAAGAAGACAGATTCAGAATAAGATATTTAGTAGGGTGGTTTTAAGTATAGAGCATGTCTTTTAGAAATATCTTGGATATTCAAATGATACTCAGGTTCTATTCAGAGTTGCTTTAGGATTTGGATTTGAAAAAGCTACTACATTTTTAGGCCACAGTTCCACCATCTCTATGGAATATACTATATTCCCTGCTTAGTCATTGCTTCACAGAGCTGGTGTGGAATGAGATCATTTGTCATGTCTAGAATCTTTAGGAAGGCAAGTTTAGAAGGAGAAGGAAAAAGAGAGACTCATTCTTCTCCATAGAGGACTTCATTATTTAATTCTTTAGACTATAACTCATTTGAATTTTTCTTTGTGAAATAAATTAATTCTATGTAAAAAAGGAAAAAATGGAGACACTATATAATCAATTCAGGAGACAAAATATGGCCTTAAATAGATATAGAATATCCATCTATGTAATTGCAATATGTTTTCTGGAAAGCCTTACTCTGACTACTTTGCAAGCAGTCTTAAGTTTTTAAGAAGTTATTCTTTTCTAGTATAGAAAGAGAGGAGGTTAAGGCAAAACAAGACTAAAGAATGATTTTCTGTTTTTGAAGTTTGTCCCTCCTCTTCACATGTTTTTCTCCTCCTTCTCCACATATCCTTAAAACTCCTGCTGTAGTGAGAAGTCTCTACCCTGTAGTATTGCTCTCACCATAATTTCTTCTCAAAGAGAAATTAAAGGAATTAGAGTAGATAATGAAGAAGTCAAATTATCACTCCTTGCAGATGATAAAATGGCAAAGTTAGAGAATCCTACAGAATAAACTAAAAAAAGTACTAGAAACAATCACAACTTTAGCAAAATTGACACATACAGAACAGATCCGCATAAATTATTAGCTTTTCTATATGTTACCAGTAAATGCCAGCAGCAAGAGATACAAAGAAATATTCCATTTAAAGTAACTAGATAATATAAAATATTTGTGAGTTTACCTGTGAAGACAAAGTCTGGAAATACAAAACACTTACCACATAAATAAAATCAGATCTAATCAATTGGATGAATTTCAATTGCTCATGGTTAGGTAGAGCTAATATAAACAAAATCTGTCTAAATATACTTATTCAGTGCCATGCCAATCAAACTCTCAAAAATTATTTTAGAGAGATTAAAAAAAATTCTTCTGGAAGAACAAAAGGTCAAGAATTTCAAGGGAATTAATAAAAAATGGAAATAAAGGTGGCTTAGCTGCACCAGGCCTAAAACTATATTATAAAGCAGCAGTCATCAAAACCACCTAGTACTGGCTAAGAAATAGTGTAGTTGATCAGTGGGGTAGATTAGGTTCACAAAACACATTAGTCAATGACTATAGTAATCTAGTGTTTGAGCAACCCAGATATCTCAATTTCTGGGAAAATTACCATTTGACAAAAATTTCTGAAAAAATTGGAATTTAGTGTGACAGAAAGTGGGCTTTCACAAAAATCTAACACCCTATGTCTAGTTAAGGTTGAAGTAGGTTCATGATGTAAAGTGATACTATAAATTAGGAGAACAAAGGATAGCCTCCCTCTCAGATCTATGGAAAGGAAGGGATTTGTGTTAAAAAAAAAAAAAAGAACTAGAATATATTATGGAATACAAAATGGTATAAAAATTATTATATTAAATTTAATAAAGTTTTGAACAAACAAAAACAAAACAATAAGATTAGAAGGGAAGCAATAAACTGGGAAAAAATTTTACATTCAAGTATTCTGGTAAAGGCCTCATTTCTAAAATATATAGCAAATTAACTCAAATTTATAAGAATACAAGTTATTCTCCAGCTGATAAATGGTCAGAGGATATGAACAGAAAATTTTCAGCCAAAGAAATTTCTAATCATCTGAAAAAAATGCTATAAATAACTATTGATCAAAGAAATCCAAATTAAGACTACTCTGAGGTAACACTTAGATTGGCTAAAATGACAGGAAAAGATAATGGTGAATGTTGAAATGTGGGAAAACTGGGACATTGATACATTGTTGATGGAGTTGTGAACTGATCCAACCATTCTGGAGAGTAATCTGGAACTATGCCCAAAGGATTATTAAACTGAATATTCTTTGATCCATGAGTGTCTCTACTGGGCCCATATACCAAAGAGATCATAAAAAAGGAAAGGACATACATGTGCAAAAATGTTTGTAGCAGCCCTTTTTGTATTGGCAAGAAACTGAAAACTGAGTGGAACTCTCAGTTGGAGAATGGATGAATGAGTTATAGTTTATTAATGTATGAAATATTATTGTTTCATAAGATGAGATGATTTCAGAGAGGCTGAGAGATTTATACGAACTGATACAAAGTGAAGTAGAACCAAGAATAAATTAATTGTACACAGGAAGAGCAAGATAGTATGGTGATTAATTCTAAGGGATGTGGCTCTTTTCACAACTAAGTAATTCAGGCCAGTTCCAATGGTCTTGTGATGAAGAAAGCCATTTGAACCCAAAGAGAGGTCTGTGAGGACTGAGTGTGGATCATGACATAGTATTTTCATTTTTTTGTTGCTGTTTGCTTGCATTTTTTCTTTCTTTTTTTCTTTTTTGATCTGATTTTTCGTGTGCCTCATGATAATTGTGGCAATATGTATAGAAGAATTATACATGTTTAGCATATATTGGATTATTTACTGTCTAGGGGAGGGAGTGAGAAAAAGGAGAGAGAAGAAAATTTGAAATACAAGGTTTCAGAAGGGTGAATGCTGAAAATCATCTATGCATATGTTTTGAAAATTAAAGGCTTTTTAAAGTAATTTCTTCTCTTCCCATACTTGTAAGAGATACCTTCCAGAGTTTTTAGTGATTTCTATCCCTTTGTAAGGCAGCCACACAACATCTTGACAGAAGGACTGTTAACAGTCAAGAAAAACACCAACCTCAGCAGGACTCCTCCAGCTGTGGGCTGATAATTGAGCTTCAAGCCTGTAGATTAATTCACTGATTGCTCTTAACATTCGTTACTCTTGAATACTAAACTATCAGCAACTATTTATAACTTTCATATACCTTCCTGACATCAAATTTTGATAGAAGGAAGAAGATGAATAAACTATCAAAGATGTTACCAAACTTGAATGCAGGAGGTTTATGGAGAAAGATAGCTACTGGATGGTGGGAAGGGGAACATAAAACAGGGAGTATTAGTTCAGTCAGGGAAACTTCTTTGACAATAGTTTTGTTCAGAGATGAACCTGGATAGCTTGATTATGGTTGCATGGCACATGAGATTGTGTATAAAATGTCTTCATATGCTGGTCTCTCCAAATGTTGCAGTATAGAGGATGGAAAGAGTCCCATTAAGAAAAGTAGGAAAATAGTATGGTTCATTGGGACTCATCTCAGCACCTGATGTTCAGGTGAAATGTAATTGAGGTTTACTCATAAGTCAGGGGAATACATCAGAAGCCATTACCATTACATCTGTATAACAAAATGTATTATGAATGTCTAATAAGAATGTAAACAGCTCTGCATCAAAAAAGTGTAGAATTCATATGATATCAAGGGCTTAGAAAAGATATAACTGCAGAGAACTAATTATCTACATGGTACCCTAAAGGTATAAATGAATTAATTCTTATTCCATTATGTTGTAGTTCTGACTCAACAAGAACTCAAAAACACTCAAGCATTCTTTATTAATATGGTGATTTGGAAAGCATATGATTCTTGGTCAAAAGATATAATTTTGACTTCTATTTCTATACTTAATCTGGTTCAAGTCATTTAGGTTTTTGGCCCCTCATTGCCATTTTCATCATCTATAAAATGGAGATAAACATTTATACTACTCACCTTACAATATTGCTTGGAAAATGCTTTGTAAAACACAAAGCTCAATATAGTATAATGTGACCTATCTATACTACTCTAAGGATTCCTAATGCAGTAGACAGAAGCTGGCCTGAAATCACAAAGACTTGTGTTCAAATCCTATATTTGAGATATACTGGTAGTATAATTGTGGATAAGTCTAAAGTCTAAATTCCCCAACCAGCTAAGAATAGAAGTTGCAGATAAATGCCCTTCTGTATTGTTAGAAAGAGTTCAGTACAACTAAAAGTTCTGGTAAAAAATATTATTGACACATAAGTGTGGCAATATTTATTTTGTATAATAAAATAATATTATACATTATTATTTTGCCTTCTGTAGAGGAAGAATAAGTGAAAACATGTTAATTCCAAAGGGGGCATGAAAACTGATGTACAGTCCTTTCCCCCCCGAACAAAATTATGACAAAACAGCACATCTTCTATATTTGCTCACTGTTGTTAAAGCCTTTCTTCTGTAATTTGACAGAATGTTTAAAATGCAACTTCCAGCTGGAGAGGGATGCAATTTAAATTTTTATGAAGTGTTAGAATTAAGATCACATTTTTTCTTAAGAGATAGTTCTGATAGAGGAAAAGGAAAACATCATAAATACATTGGAAACCAGAATAAGGCAAGAAGTTTCAAGTAATAGTAAAGTTGGAAGGAACTGATAAAATTTTGAAGCTTCAAAATTGGTTTCAAAGCTGGTATTGCTTTTTTTTTTAATGTTAGTCGACCTATTTCTTATTACATTGCTCTGATCTTAAAGGTTGGGAGGAGTAAAACATTACTTTGATATCATCTATATGGTGCTATACAACTTTCATAATTTAGTTTTCACCTTGTGCTAAAGAAATCCTGTGCCATAGTGAAGCCTCAGTTCTCAATCTTTTGTTTTCTTCCTGTTAGCATCTCACAAAGCAAAAGTTTTGTGAAAAGTCTGTCAGTGCTTTAGGAAGACAGGAGTTCTCCCCTATTACATAATTGGACACAGAGTTTGCCAAAAAGGTAATACAATTATTCAAAAATGATTTATTTAGCAAGAATTATTCCCATAGTGCTAGTGACAGGGCATGCCCAGAGATATGGAGAAAAGGAAAATAAATTATTCCACAATTTTAATAAGAGTCTTAAAGATAAAGAGGTGAAAAAAAGTTTGAGAACCACTGGCTTGAACAAAATAGAAAAGAAAAACGCTACAGCATTTAATTTCCTAAGTGATATTAAAAAACCCCTAGTTGTGGCTAGATATGAGGAGGAATAATGAATTTAGTTGCCTCACTAATTATTATATATGATATTAAATGATTTCATTGCAATAGAACTTGCATATACTCAATTCAATGAAAAGTAACATCTCATTTTATCAATAGGGATATAACTATCTGCTAAAGTAAGTCTTTCTTATGAAGAATTTTCTTGGGGTTAGGAAAAAATTCTCTAGAAAGAATCATGTATAGACTCACTTTATGTATAACCAAGAACTACTGAGATATCCAATAGGATCGGAAAGAAAATCTCTAACTCAGTTACTCAGATTTTTATGAATATATGCAATATAAATAGTAATTACTTTAGACAACTAAACTAGAATTTATAATATTGACAATTCTGAATTGAACTAATCCTTCCAAAGCACTTTAGAATATATATTATAGATGTGAAGAATTTGGTATGCCTTTAGCAATTTAGGAAAGACCTCCTTTAAAACAACAACAACTATTTACACTACTTGAATTTCTTCTTTTTTTATTAATTTTATAATCATAATTTTTGACACTACATATGCATGAGTAATTTTTTTTACAACATTATCCCTTGTATTAATTTTTCCAAATTTCCAAATTTCCAAATTTTCTCCTCCCTCCCTCCACTCCCTCTCCTAGATGACAGGCGATCTCATACATATTAAATGTGTTGCAGTATAACCTAGATACAAAATATGTGTGTAAATCCAATTTTCTTGTTGCACGGTAAGAATTGGATTCCAAAGGTATAAGTAACCTGGGTAGAAAGACAGTAGTGCAAACAGATTACATTCAATTCCCAGTGTTCCTTCTCTGGGTAAAGTTGTCTCTGTCCATCATTGATCAACTGGAAGTGAATTGGATCTTCTTTACGTTGAAGATATCCACTTCAATCAGAATATGTCGTCATACAGTATTGTTGTGGAAGTGTATAGTGATCTCCTGGTTCTGCTCATTTCACTCAGCATCAGTTCATGCAAGTCTCTCCAAACCTCTCTGTATTCATCCTGCTATTCATTTCTTACAGAGTAATAATATTCCATAACATTCATATCCCATAATTTACCCAACCATTCTCCAATTGATGGGCATCTGTTCATTTTCCAGTTTTTAGCCACTACAAAAAGAGCTGCCACAAACATATTGGCACATACAGGTCCCTTTCCCTTCTTTAGTATTTCCTTGGGATATAAGTGCAGTAGTAACACTTCTGGATCAAAGGGTATGCACAGTTTGATAGCTTTTTGGGGCATAATTCCAGATTGCTCTCCAGAATGGTAGGATTTTTTCACAACTCCACCAACTATGCATCAGTGTCCCAGTTTTCTCATATCCCCTCCAACATTCATCAGTATTTATTCCTGTCATCTTAGAAAATTTGACAGGTTTGTAGTGGTATCTCAGAGTTGTCTTAATTTGCATTTCGCTGATCAATAGTGATTTGGAACACTTTCATATGAGTGGAAATAGTTTCAATTTCATCATCTGAAAATTGTCTGTTAATATCCTTTGACCATTTATAAATTGGAAAATGGCTTGATTTCTTATAAATTAGAGTCAATTCTCTGTATATTTTGGAGATGAGGCCTTTATCAGAACCTTTAACTGTAAAAATGTTTTCCCAATTTGTTACTTCCCTTCTAATCTTGTTTGCATTAGTTTTGTTTGTACAGAAGCTTTTTAATTTGATATAATCAAAATCTTCAATTTTGTGATCAATAATGATCTCTAGTTCTCCTTTGGTCACAAATTCCTTCCTCCTCTACAAGTCTGAGAGGTAAACTCTCCTATGTTCCTCTAATCTATTTATGATCTCATTCTTTATGCCTAAATCATGGACCCATTTTGATCTCTTTGCATATGGTGTTAAGTGTGGGCCCATATTTAATTTCTGCCATACTAATTTCCAGTTTTCCCAACATCCTTTTTATCAAATAATGAATTCTTATCCCAAATGTTGGTATCTTTGGGTTTGTCAAATACTAGATTGTACCCTATTTTTTCCTGTGTACCCAATCTGTTCCACTGATCGACCCTGAAATTCTCGACCTCTTATTCTTACATATGAATTGTGTTGTTATTTTTTCTAGGTCATTAAAATAGTTTCTTGGGAGTCTGATTGGTATAGTACTAAATAAATAGCTTAGTTTGGGAAGTATTGTCATCTTTATTATATTCGCTCAGCCTATCCACGAACACTGAATGTATTTCCAATTATTTAAATTTGACTTTATTTTTGTGGCAAGTATTTTGTAATTTTGCTCATATAATTCCTGACTTTTCTTTGGTAGATATATTCCCAAATATTTTATACTCTCGACAGTTGTTTTGAATGGAATTTCTCTTTATGTCTCTTGCTGTTACATTTTGTTGGTGATGTATAAAAATGCTGAGAATTTATGTGGATTTATGTTGTATCCAGCAACTTTGCTAAAGTTGTGAATTATTTCTAATAACTTTTTATTAGAATCTCTGGGGTTCTCTAAGTATATCATTATATCATCTGCAAAGAATGATAGTTTGATTTCCTCATTACTTACTCTTATTCCTTTAATCTCTTTCTCAACTCTTATTGCCAAGGCTAGCATTTCTAATACAATATTGAATAGTAAAGGTGAGAGTGGGCAACCTTGTCTCACTCCTGATCTTGCTGGGAAAGGTTCCAGTTTATCTCCATTATATATTATGCTTACTTATGGTCTTAAATATGTGCTCCTGACTATTTTAAGGAATAGTCCATTTATTCCTATACTCTCAAGTGTTTTTTTAGTAGGAATAGATGTTGTATTTTATCAAATGCTTTTTCTGCATCTATTGAGATGATCATATATTTTTAAAAATTTGATTATTGATATGGTCAATTATACTAATAGTTTTCCTAATATTGAACCACCTCTGCATTATTCCTGGTATAAATCCTACTTGATCATAGTGTATTACCCTGGGGATGATTTTCTGAAGTCTTTTTGCTAATATCTTAGTTAAGATTTTAGCATCAATTTTCATTAAGGAGATTGGTCTATAGTTTTCTTTCTCCGTTTTCAACCTGTCTGGTTTAGGTATCAGTACCATGTCTGCGTCATAAAAGGAGTTTGGTAGGACTCCTTCATCCCCTATTTTTTTTCAAATAGTTTACATAATATTGAGGCTAATTGTTCTTTAAATATTTGGTAGAATTCACGTGTAAATCCATCTGGTCCTGGGTATTTTTTCCTGGGGAGTTGATTAATAGCTTGTTCTATTTCTTTTTCTGAAATGGGACTATTTAAGCAGTTTACCTCCTCCTCTGTTAATCTAGGAAGCCTATATTTTTGGAGGAAGTCATCTATTTCACTTAAGTTATCGAATTTCTTGGCCTAAATTTGGGCAAAGTAACTCATTATTTCTCTAATTTCCTCTTCATTGTTGGAAAGATCCCCCTTTTCATTTTTAAGACTAACAATTTGATTTTCCTGTTTCCTTTTTCTGATCAGATTTACCAAAGGTATATCTATTTTATTGGCTTTTTCATAAAACCAATTCTTAGTTTTCTTTATTAATTCAATAGTTTTTTGTTTTACTTTCAATATTATTGATTTCTCCTTTTAATTTTAGAATTTCAAGTTTAGTTTTTGGTTGGAGGTTTTTAATTTGGTCTTTTTCTCGCTTTTTAAGTTGCAGGCCCAATTCATTGATCTTCTCTTTCTCTATTTTATTCAAGTAATCCTATAAAGATATAAAATTTCCCCTAATTACTGCTTTAGCTGCATTCCACAAATTTTGGTATGATGTCTCATCATTGTCATTATCTTGGGTGAAATTATTAATTGTTTTTATAATTTGCTGTTTCACCCAATCATTCTTTAAGATGAGATTATTTAGTTTCCAGTTACTTTTTGGTCTATTTATTCCCTAATTTCTTGTTGAATGTAGTTTTTATTGCATTGTGATCTGAGAAGAAGGAATTTACTATTTCTGCCTTCCTGCATTTTATTTTGACATCTTTATGTCCCAATATATGGTCAATTTTTGTATAGGTTCCATGAACTGCTGAGAAAAATGTATACTCCTTTCTATTACCATTTAGTTTTCTCCAAAGAGCTATCATACCTAGTTTTTCTAATGTTCTATTTACCTCTTTAATTTCTTTCTTATTTGTTTTGTGGTTGATTTATCTAATTCTGAGAGTGCAAGGTTGAGATCTCCCACTATTATAGTTTTGCTGTCTATTTCTTCTTGTAACTCTCTTAACTTCTCTTTTAGAAAGTTAGATGCTATATCACTTGGTGCATATATGTTTAGTATTGATATGGCTTTATTGTCTATTCTACCTTTTAGCAGGATATAGTTTCCTTCCTTATCTCTTTTAATTAGATCAATTTCTGCTTTTGCTTGATCTGGGATAAGGATGGCAACCCCTGCTTTTTTGGCTTCACCTGAGGCATAATAGATTCTGCTCCAACCTTTTACCTTTACTCTGTATGTAGCTCCCTGCTTTAAATGTATTTCATTTAAACAACATATTGTAGGGTTCTGACATTTGGTCCAGTCTGCTATCTGCCTCCGTTTCATGGGAGAGTTCATCCCATTCACATTTACAGTTAAAATTACTAATTCTGTATTTCCTGCCATCATAGTATCCCCTGATTATGCTTTTTTCTCTCCCTTGTCCCCTGAATCCCTTCCCCATTATTGAATTTATGGACCCCACTTGTGACACACAGCCCTCCCTTTTTAGTATTCCTCCCCCCTCCTTTTAAGTCCCTTCCACTTTCTTGTACCCTTCCCTTATTCCTCTTTTCCTTTTCCTTTTTCCTCCCCCCCCCCCTTATAATGACGTGAGAGAGAATTCTCTGAAAAACAAATATATCAATTATATACTCTTTGGGCCTACTCTGATGAAAGTAAGATTCAAACAATGTTTCTTCCCCTCTCTAAATTCCCTCAGATGTGGTAAATTTTCTATGCCTCTTCCTTGGATGTAGTTTCCCTCTTTTTATCTCTCCTTTCCCTTTTTCTGATACTATCCCCTTCCCTTTACAAGTTCCTTTTTTATGTTATATCAGTAAAATCAAATTATCCATGTGGACTTTTTGTATATCCACAACAGAGATACAGTTCTCAAGAGTTCTTTTTACCTTTCTTTTTTTTGCTTCTCTTCAGTCTTGTGCATGTAGATAAAAATTTTTGTTTAAGTCTGTTTTTTTTCTTAGAAACAAATGGAATTTCTCTGTTTCATTAAATGTCTATCTTCTTCCAGTGAAGAAAATGCTAAAATTAGCTGGGTAGTTTGTTCTTGGTTTCAATCCTTGTTCTTTTGCCTTTTGGAATATTAGGTTCCTGTCCCTTCGATCCTTCTATGTGAAGGCAGCCAGATCTTGAGTGACCCTTATTGTGGCACCTTGATAATTGAATTGTTTTTTCCTAGCTGCTTGAAATATTTTTTCCTTTGTTTGATAGTTCTGCAGCTTAGCCACAATGTTCCGTGGAGTTCTTTTTTAGAAGGTGTTTGATGAATTCTTTCAACGCCTATTTTCCCTTCTGTTTCTATTATCTCTGGACAGTTCTCTTTGATGATTTCCTGTAAAATAGAATCTAGGATCTCTTTTTCATCATAATTTTTGGGAAGTACAATAATCCTCAGAATATCTCTCCTATATCTATTTTATAGGTCTATAGATTTTCCTAGTAAATATTTGATGTTATTCTCCAGCTTTTCATATTTTTTGTTTTGTTTGATTGATTCTTGGATTCTCAATGAATCATTCATTTTTATTTGTTCAGTCCTGATTTTTAATGAGTTACTTTCTTCATTCACATTTTTAGTTCTTTTTTTATATATCCAATTGAGTTTTTAAATTAATTATTTTGCTCTGTTGAATTTTTTTTCCATTTCACTATTTTTTTTAGTGAGTTATTTTCTTTTTCCAAATCGCAAATCCTACTTTCTTGGGAATTTTTTATCTTTTCCAATTCAGAAATCCTATTTTCCTGTGATTTTTTTAACCTTTTCTAATTTCCAAATTTTGTTTCCCTGTACCTCCTGTGAATTCTTTATTTTTTCCAACTCAAATTTCAGGATGTTGTTATTTTTTTATCATAGCTTCTCTTTCCTTTCCCCATTTTTCTTCTAACTCTCTTAACTTTTTAGTAGTCTCTTCTAGGAGAGAGTTATGTGGTGGGGTGCAGGTATCATTACCCTTTAGAGTGTTATCTGGAGACCTTCTGCTGTAAGCCTCCTTGGGGTTGGATACCCGCTCTTTCTCTGTATAGAAGGTGTCAATCGTTCTCTTCAGTTTCTTACTCATTGTTAACCCTCTGTTGGGGGGTCTGCCCTTGGGTAGGAAATTTATCAGCTTCCTCACAGACGAGGATATAATGCAACAATCCTGTGACTGGTCTAAGAGAGAGCTCTGGGTCCACTCCCCACCCCAGAAATGACTTAGAGGTGGTTTGCAGGGCTGCGTTGGGAGGAGTGCCCAGTGAAGGACCCCACTGTGTGGCCTAGCAACTGCCCTGAGGTTTAAGGCTGAACAGTGAAAGCGTCACAAACCCCAGACAAAATCTCCCGTGGGGCCATGTATATTAGCAGCTGACTCAAAAAGCCCCTGCACTCAAACCGGTAGTGTCTGCCCTGAAAACACAGTCCGTGCTACAAAGTTTCTGCTGCTGCTGGAGTTTTGCTACTGCAAGAATTCCACTGCCTCAGGCTGAGCCCCGCACTATGTCAATTAGAGGCTGCCCCAGACTGTGTCCCCAGCTGTTCAGGTTCTTAACTGCCCCAAGGAAAAGCCCTGGACAGCAGCAGGCAGTTGCACAGCCATGCCAAAGTCTGTGTTAGGTCATTTCCGGTTTGGGGTGATTATATTTTCTGGCTTTTGTTTTAAAGTGGCTTTGATTTCTCTTCTTATCTGCTGTGTTATAAGCAGAGTAGAGATATCAGCCTATGCCAGATTCTTCTATCTCAATGGCTTCTCTGATCCCAGAGTTCTCCCTAGCCCATTTGGCACAGTATGCTAGCCCCCAGTCCAACCCTGTCTGTGCTGATCTTTTTTTTCCTCCCCTCCGAACTGACCTTTTCTGTAGAAATTCCAGAATCTGTTCAGCTGGTAAGTTGTGCTTCTAATCCTTTTGGTTTTATCAGTCCAGCATTATTTTTGAGGCTGATTTAACTAGTTGGCATTGAGGGAAGAAGGGACCTTAGAAATTTGCATGTATCTTCTCTGCCATCACTTCCATTTCTTCTTAGACCTAATTTAGCATCCCTCTAGTTTCTGTTTCCTTTGATTTTCTTTTCCTTTTCTTTTTTGCATGTAATAGTGGTTTATCTTTTCTAATCACATGTAAATATAGTTTTCAACATTCATGTTTTGTAAGGTTTTGAGTTCCAAATTTTCATCCCTTCTTCTATTTCCTCCTCCCTGCCCACAGCAACAAGAAATATGATATAGACTATACATGTACAATTATGTCAGACATATTTGCAAATGAACATGTTGTAAAATAAAAATCAGAACAAAAAGGAAAAAATGGGAGAACTAAGAAACAAAAAAGTAAAAATAACATGCTTTGATATTCATTTAGAATCCACACTTCTTTCTCAGGATGCAGATAGTATTTTCCTTCAGAAGTCTTTTGGAAATGCTTTGGTTAATTGTATTTATTATTGCACAGGTTTGTTCTTATTGTATACAATATTCTGGTTCTGTTCACTTTTCAGCATCAGTTCATGTAATTTCAGATTATTTTGAAATCTGCATGTTCAGCATTTCTTTTAGTGTAATATTATTCCATGCCATTCATAAACTACAATTTGTTTAGCCATTGCCCAATTGCTGGACAATCCGAAAATTTCCAATTTTTTGCCACCATAAATGCTGCAATAAATGTGTTTCATATATATATATATATATATATATATATATATATATATATATATATATATATATATATATATATATATATATGTATATATCGGTCCTTTTCTCTTTTTTATGTTCTCTTGAGGATACTGACCTAGTAGGAATCTTGTTGCTCCCTAAAATAATTGGATCAGTTCACAACACTACCCATAATGCTTAGTGTTCCAATTTTCTAGATCTTTGCCAACATTTATTATATCTCATTTCTGTCATATTAGCCATGAAGTACAGGCTTAGCATTGTTTTGACATTTCTCTAATCAATAATGATTTAGAGTATTTTTTCATATGAATATGTATGTGTGTGCATATATATATGTATATATATACATATATATATACACACACACATATATATGCATATATATTTATATATCTTTAATTTCTTCATTTGAAAATTGTTCATATTCTTTGAATTTGGGAATGACTTGTATTCTTATTAGTTTGATTTGGTTCTTTTAGAAAAAAAAAGATTATCAGGAACATTAGTTGTACAAATTTTTTCTCAGTTTTCTGCTTTCCTTCTAGTCTTTTTTTCTTCATTAGCTTTATGTGTTTCTATTTTCACTACTCTCTCAATTTTTTTCCTAATTTTTCCTTTATTTCAATTGATTTTCAAAATTTCTTTTGAGCTCTTTCAATGGCCTGACCCCAAATCCCAATTTTCTTGGAAACTCTGGATATAGGGGTTTTGATGTTACCATCTTTTGAGTGTGTGTTTCCATCTTCCTTATTATCATAATAACTCTCAATGGTTAGAAACTTTTCCTGCACTCTACTCATTTTTTCTAGCCTATTACTTGGCTTTAAACTCTTTGTTAAAATAGGGCTGTGTTTCCATGGTGAAGGAATTTTTGCAGCTATTTTCAAAGATCCTTCTAGCAACCTGGACACAATCCATCTTTTTTACCCTGGGGCAGTCAGGAGTCCCCACCTCACTGTAGCTAGAAGATCTAAAGTGCACAAAGTAATAGATCCCTGTTTTGCAGATATTGGGGCCATCAGGGTTGGTGCTGGGGCTGTGTTGGTGTGGCCTACACTGGACTGGCACACTGGAACACCCACCTGGTTATTCCAGACCTTTTCCACTAATCTTCTGTGTCCTCCCTAGTATTCCTGGGCCAAAAAGTCCAGAAGCCTCTAGCAGCTGATTCAGAGGTCTTGCCTTGCTGATGCTGTGCTCTGTGGACTGGGTCTGGGAGTGGGGCTTCATTGGAGCATCCTGCTCTGGGATTGTCCACTGGGCTTCCATTCTGGTTCCACAGACCTTTTCTGCTAACCTTCCAAATCCTCTTTGATGTTTCTGGAAGCCAGCAATACTTCATTTTAATTCAGAGATCTGACTGGGGCTGATCTGGGTCTGGGGTTTTGTTAGTGCAGCCTGCAGTGGGACTGCACACTGGACTCACTCTAGTGTCACAGACCTTTTCTGTGCAGCTTCTAAGTTGCCTTTAGTTGAAAATGTTTCTCTCCTTTGTTTTGGGTGTTCTGATGCACTAAAATTTGTTTAGTCATTATTTAAAGAAATTTAGAATTGTTTGAGTGCATTCCTGTCTTTACTTCACCATTTTGTTCTCCATCTTTATTTTTTTTTTTAATTCTTTAATCTAATGTTCCATGAAAAGTGTTTTATAATTGTGTTCATATAGTTCAGATTATATGAGTTTGTCTTGGTAAATATAATCCCAAATAGTTTATGTCTTCAATTATTTTAAATGGAATACTTCTTTCTATCTCTTACTGGTGGGCTTTATTGGTAATATATAGAACTATTTATGATTTATGTGGATTTATCTTACATCCTGTAACATTGCTAAGATTTTTAATTATTTATTTTTTTTGCTTAAAATTGATTTATTTGAAAAATAAAGCAAAACAAAACATTGTCATGTGCCTGCAGAATATCAGAGAGGATTCAAAATATATAATAATATATTTCCATTTCAAAAAAGCATATATAGTAGTAGAAGAAATAATATTCATGGGTCCATCTTTTTTTTTTTTTTTTTTTTTTTTTGCTTCCTTGTAGGTTATTCTTTTGTTCTCTGCTGAGTGCATTTTACTTTATTCCTTTTTCCCATTGATCACCTCACACACAGCTCCCCCAAGCGGGCTACAATTAACCACAGATAAATGTTAGTATGTGTATGTATGTGTGTTATGTTATCTATATATACAAAGACACACACACATTCACACACACCCAAAAATCTATACACATATACATATATCTATATAAACACATACTCAGTCCTACATGTATGCATGCCCCCATATACTCATATATGCATATGCATTAACTTGTATGGAAATATGAATCTAAAACAATAGTAATATGGCTGACATAATGTAGATTTCCTTTTTGATTGAATTTTTAAGTTAACTTTATATAAGATCAATGATTAATATAATTACTTTTTATTTTTCTATTAAATTCTACTCGTAATCCTTGTGGTAATATTTCTGTATATGTCTTATTTTCTATACCTAATAATTATTCCACTTTAATTTTGTTCCTTAACTTGAGTTGCTGTTATTTAACCTCCTCCCACTCATGGATAAGTCTATTATCTTCCCTCCCACCCTTTCCTTCCTTCTTTATCCCATTCCTATCAATCTATACTCCTTATCCTATTCCTATTAATCTAAACATCTATTTGTACTTCCACCTTATATATCCTTTCCCCCCATCCCTTTCCCATTAAGCAACATACCTTATCCCCCAACCATATTTCTATAGTCCTTCTGTACCCCACCTTATTCTTTATCCCTTGCCCATTAATCTATATTAATCCATAATGTTCTCTAGTTATATGTTGGTCATAAATTACCCCTTTTTCCAAAGATGTCATAAGCAAATTGTTCCTTGTTCTCCTAATTTGATTATAGTATCATCCTTTATGCCCAAATCATGCAGCCAATTTGAACTTATTTTGGTTTTGGGTGTTAGATCTAGATCTATGCCAATTTTCTCATATAATATTTTCCAGTTTTTTCAGCAATTTTTTTCAAAAAGAGAGTTCGTATTCCAGAAGCTAGAGTTTGGGGATTTATCAAATACTAGATTGCTATAGGGCTCAATCATTGTACCATGTGTATCTAATCTGTTCCACTGATCTACCATTCTATTTCTTAGCCCATACCAAATGATTTTAATGACTGTTGCTTTATAATGCAATTTTAGATTTGGTACAGCTAAGTAACTATCATTTGCATTTTTTTTTCATTAATTCCCTTGATATTCTTGACCTTTTATTCTTCCAAATGGATTTTGTTATTATTTTTTCTAGTCCTATAAAATAAGATTTTGGCACTTTGATATGGCACTGAACAAGTAGACTAATTAAGGCAGAATTATTGTTTTTATTATATTAGCTCAGCTTAATCATAAACAATTGATACTTCTGCAGTTGTTTATAGCTGACTTTATTTGTGTGAGTATTCTGTAATTACGTTCATATAGTGTCTTACCAGGTAGGCCCTCAAGTATTTTTATTTTGTTTGCATTAATTTTTAATAGAATTTCTCTATCTCTTGTTGATGGGCTTTGTCAGTAATATATAGACATGTTGATGATTTGTGTGGGTTTATTTTATATCCTACAACTTTACTAAAGCTATGAATTGTTTCCAGTAGGTTTTTGGATGATTTTCTAGGATTCTATAAGTATATCATCATATCATCTGAAAAGAATGATAGTTTTATTTCCTCATTGCCTATTCTAATTTCATTAATTTCTTTTTTTTATTATTGCTAAAGTCAACATTTCTAGTATAATGTTGAATAATGGTGATAATGGATATCCTTGTTTCACCCCTAATGTTATTGGGGATGCATCCAGCTTCTCTCTATTAGAAATAATGCTTGCTATAGATTTTAGATAGATCCTGCTTATTATTTTATTATCCTTATGCTCTCTAGTATTTTCAATAGGAATGGGTGTTGTATCTTGTCAAAATCATTTTTTGCATCTATTGAGATTATCACGTGATTTATGTTGGGTTGGTTATTTATATTGTCTATTATGGTAATAGTTTTCCAGATATTGAACCAGCCCTGAATTCCTGGTATAAATTATACTTAGTCATAGTGTATAAGTAGTAATCTCTTTGGTAATATCCTATTTAAAAAATTTGCATCAATATTCATTAGGCAGATTAGTTTGTAATTTTCTCTCTGTGTTTTGGCTCTTCCTGGCCTAGATTTCAGTGCAATAGAAAGAATTTGGCAATGCTCCTTCTTTACCTGTTTTTTCAAATGGTTTACATAGTATTGGAATTATATGTTCCTTATATGTTAGATAGAATTCATCTGTGAATCCATCTAACTCTGGAGATTTTTTGTTAGGGAGCTCATTAATGACTTGTTCCATTTCTTTTTTTCTGAAATGTGACTATTTAAATATTTTATTAAGTATAGGGGCAGCTAGGTGGCGCAGTGGATAGAGCCCCAGCCCTGAATTCAAATATGGTTTCAGACACTTAACAATTCCTAGCTGTGTGACCCTGGGCAAGTCACTTAACCCCAGCCTGGGGGGGGGGAAGTATTAAGTATTTATTAAGTATTTTATTTTCTCTGCAGTTACCCTGGGCAATTTATATTTTTATAAATATTCATCCATTTTGGTTAAGCTGTCAGACTTGCTGCCATAAAGTTGGCAATGGATTTATATTTAATATCCAACTGGTTTTTACTCTATCTTTCCCTTCCCCTTTTATTATTGAATATTATTTTTATTGCATTGTGGTCTGAAAAGCAAGCATTTGATATATGCCTTTTTGCATTTGATTGTGAGGCTTTTTTATGCCTTAATACATGGTCACTTTTTGTGTAGGTGCCAAATACTGTTGAGGAGAATGTGTATTCCTTTCTGTCCCTATTTGCTTTTTCTTCAGAGGTCTATCATATCAAGGCTTTATAGGATTCTATTAGCATCCCCGATTTTTTTTTTGTTTATTTTGTGGTTAGATTGGGGGGAAGAATGGGGTTCCCCACTAGAATAGTTTTGCTATCTATTTCTTCCAGTAACTAGCTTAAAATCTTCTTCAGAAGTTTACTTGCTTTATCACTTGGTACATACACATTTAGTATTGTTACTACTTCTTTTTTACAGTACCTCTCATCAAGAGTACTTTCTCTCCTTGTCACTTTAAATAAATCTATTTTTACTTTTGCTTTATCTAAGAAGAGTTCATCCCATTCACATTAATAGTTGTGTTTACTGGCTCTATATTTTCCTCCATCCTATTTTCTCCCCTGAATATACTTTTGTTTTCTCTTTCCATCCTGTGTTTAGTTGTGTAATTTTTTACCCACTCCACCACTGTCTTATCTTCTATCACCCCTCTCACTTCTCTTACTAGTGTTTTAAGCTTTTTCTACACACTATCTTATCTTCTATCTTCCTTTCCCCCTTCTTTCACCTTTTTTTTCCCAATGTTGCTTCCCCTTGCTTCTATCCTGTCCCTCCCTCTTCTTTTCCTCTTTTTCCTTCTATTTCTTTATAGGATTAAATAAATTTCTATATCCAACTAAATGATTAAATTATTCCCTCTTAAAGTGCAAACTAATGAGAACAAGCTTCAGACAATGTTCACCCCCTCAATTTTTCCTCCCTGGATTGTAATAGGTGGTCTTTTGAGTCTCTTGTTGTGAATTAATTATTCCATTATACCTTTCCTTTCCTCTTTTTTTAGTACAGAGCTTTTCTCACTCTTTAATGTCTTTTTCTTTGATGCTATCATATCAGAATTCATTCAAAACCACACCCTCAGTCCATGTGATGCCCTTCTTTGTGTGCCTCAGTGTCAGATATGGTTTTCAAGACTTACAGAAATTATTTTTCCATTGAGGGATGTAACCTTTTTAAGCTTTAAATATACACATTTCTTCCTTTTTAGTTTTCTAGGGTTCTCTTGAGTCCTCTGTTTGTAATTTAAATGTTCTATTTAGTTTTATTTTTTTTTTCAATAGAAATGATTGAAAGTCTCTTACTTCATTGAAGCTTTATCTCCTCCCCTGATGATGCTGAATCTTGCTGAGTAGTTAATGCTTGGTTGTAACCCCAGATCCTTTGCCTTCAAGAATATGGTATTCCAGGCCTTTTTAATTCTTTATTATAGAAGATACCATATCCCAGGTAATCCTTAGTGTTGCTCCATAATATTTGAATTGTTTTTGTCTGGCAGCTCACAGTATTTTTATCTTGAGATTATAGTTTTGGAGTTTTGCAACAATGCTCCTTGGGGTTTTTCTTGTGGGATCTCTTTCCAGAGTTGATCAATGGATTATTTAAATGAGAATTTCCCTTTCTGTTTCTATATTTATTATTTCCTTAATGACCTCTGGTAGAATGCTATCCAGGTTTTTTTTGTTTTTTTTTTTTGCTAATGGCCTTAAGGTAGGCCAATTATTTTTCAAAAGTCTCTTCTGGTTCTATTTTCCAGGTTGGCTGTTTTGCCAATGAGGTGTTTCACATTTCCTTCCATTTTTTGTCTTTTTAGTTTGGTTTTGTGATTCTTACTCTCACAAAGTCATTAGCTTCCATTTGCCCTATTCTAGTTTTTATTGTGTGATATTCTTCAGTTATCTTTTGTATCTCTTTTTCCATTTGGTTTATTCTTCTGATTAAGTAATTGTTTTCTTCAGACTTTTTTTTCTTCCTTTACCAGTTTACTCTCTCCTACATACCTCTCATTTTTTTTCTTCTACTTCTCTTATTTGCCTTTTGAATTCTTTTTATGAAAATTACCAAGAAGCATCTTTGGTCAGGAGACCAATTTATCTCACTCTTTCTTTGCAATTTCCTCTGTGGGCATTCTGTCCTCCTTTGAGTTTGTGTTTTGATCTGCCCTCTTACCATAATAGCTTTCTGTGATTAAGATTCTTTTCTATTCCTTGCTTATTTTCTTTCCTTGTTCTTTTGTTATTTCCTTTTTTTTTTTTTTAACTTTTAAGATGGAGCTCTGCTGCTGGGGTAAACGTGGCACTATTTACAGGAAATAGCCTGGTTTCCCAAAGTTTGCTCCTTTTACTTAGCCAGAACTGAGGGTCTTAGCTGCTGTTTGTCTGTGGTTAAGACCTCTCAATGGTTTTCCCAGAGTCTATCTAACCTGAACACCCTTTTCATTTCAATGAGACTGACCTTTTTTGGAGATTTTTCAATCTATTTTTAATTGGAAAGTAGTTTTATGCCATCAGAGAGGCTTGTTTTCATGTGGTTTTCAAGGGAAACTTGAAGAGATCTAGAAGCTTCCTGACTACTCTGCCATCTTGGCTCCACCCTGGGAACTTAGATAATTTTTATGATTTATTCTTTTATGTTTCTTTTGAAGTTTTTATTCATTGATAAATATTTTTCTTTGTTCCATATTAAGCTCTCTAATCCTTTTTTCTATGATGCTAATATAAATTTTGAGAGATCCATTTCTTTTCAGAAAGCTTTAGTTGCATTCCATATATTTTAGTTATACTATCCCATTTTTATGATCCTTTAGCTATATTTATTAATAGTTATTTTTAATTTTTTCTCTGATGTGTTATTAGACTCATTCATTAATTATAATATCACCATTAAACTTCCATTCATAGTAACTGTTTCATTCATGGAAACTAATGGTGTTTGCACTGGTTAATCTGTTCCGGGTGCTTTTTGGGTGGTTCCAGAAGGAACACAATTGTGCCCCAAGTCTTCTTTGTGTTTCTATACTTTATGTTCTTGCTGAGGTGAAAAAATTTTCTCTTTGTGAAGGAGATCTGGAGAGCTTGAAATTTGCTGACCTACTCCAACATCTTCCCAGAATTCTTTTCAATTTTTAATTATCTCAAGTAGTATTTTTAGTTGAAGCTCTAGAGTGTCTAAATATATCATCATTTCATCTGCAAATAGGGACATTTTTTGTTTCTTTATTACCTACTGTAATGGTTTCAATTATATTTTCTCTTCATTTTTATAGCTAATATTTCTATAAAATGTTAAATAATAATGGCAATAATATAAATCCTTACTTCACTCATGGTCTTATTGGGAATGCTTCTAGTGTATCCCCAGTATAGATAAGGATTATTTTTTTAAGATAGATACTGCTTGATATTTTAAGAAATACTACTTTGTTCCTATGCTTTCTATTTTTTTAAATAGAAATGGGTGCTGTATTTTGTCAAAAACTTTTCAGCCTTTACTAAGATAATCATAAGATTTCTGTTGGTTTTGTTATTGAGATGGCCAATTATATTGATGGTTTTCCTAATATTGAAATAAGTCTGCATTCTTGGTACAAATTCCACTTTGTCATAGTGTATAATTCTTGTGACATATTATTATAATTCTGTTGCTTTTATTTTGTTCAAAATTTTTGCTTCAATTTTCATTAGGGAAATTGATCCATAATTTTTTTTAATGTTTTAGATTGTCTTGATTTGGGTATCTTGGGTATCAGCACAATATTTGTGTTCTAAAAAAGAATACTGTAAAGCTCCTTCTTTACCTATTTTCCAAAATGCTTTATATATTATTGTAATTGGTTTTTTTTAAACATTTAGTAGATTTCACTTGTAAATCCATTTGCCCCTGGAGATTTTTTGATAGGGAGTTCATTGGTGACTCACTCAATTTCTTTTTCAAAATGGGGGCATGAATACCCCAAAAAGAATATGAATTCTTTTTGCCCTCTGTTAATCTGTGAATTTATGTTTTTGTAAACATTCATTTCTTTTACTTACTTTGTCAATTTTTTTGGGGAAAATAGCTCTTAATTATTCCTTTAATTTCTTCTTCAATGATAGTGAATTCATCTTTTTATTTTTAGTACTGGTAATTTGGTTTTCTTCTTTCTTTTTCAAAATCAAATTGATCAAGGGTTTATCTATTTTATTATTTATTTTCCATAAAACTATCTCTTAGTTTTATTTATTAGTTCAACATTTATCTTTACTCTCAACTTTCAATCTCTCCCTGATTTTCAGAATTCCTAATTTGATATTTAATTGGGGATTTTTAACTTGTTCTTTTTAAAGCTTATTAAAATTCATTGATCCCCTCTTTCTCCATTTTATTCATATAAACATTTGGAGATAGACAAAATTCCCAAGAACTGCTTTGGCCACATCCCATAAGTTATGATACATTATCACATTATTATGATTTTCTTGAATTAAATTATTGTTTAATTCCCTAATTTTTTTCTATTTGATTATTTAGTTTCACTTATTTTGATCATTTTTTATGTCTTTGCTATGCTAATTTATATTACATCATGATCTGGAAAACATGCCTTTAATATTTCTGCCTTCCTGTATTTGATTGTGAGGTTTTTATGCCTTAATTTGTTGCCAAATATTTATGTATGTGCCATGTACCATTGAGCAAAAAGGTATATTTCTTTCTATTCCCATTCTATTTTCTTCAGAGGTTTATCATATTTAACATTTCTAAAATTTTATTCACCTCCTGAAATTATTTCTTATTTATTTTGTTATTAAGTTTATCCAGTATAGTTTTGTTGTCTATTTCTTCCACTAACTTACTTAACTTCTCTACAAATTTGGATCTATACCTCTTGGTACAAAAATGTATATTACTGATATTATTTTATTATCTATGGTACATTTTAGCAAGATGTAGTTTCATTCCTTATCTCCTTTAATAAGATCTTTTTTGCTTTTGCTTTGCTATGATCAAGATGCTATCTCCATTTTCTTTTTTTTTTTTTACTTCAGCTGGAACATAATTTATTTTTCTCCAACCTTTTATATTTTACTATTTTACTGTTTCAGTTGTGCTTCATGTAATTAAATATTATAAGATCTGACTTTTATTCCACTCAACTATCCAGTCCTATTTTATGGAGAGTTCATCCCATTTATATTCACAATTATGGATTACTATCTGTGTATTTTCTTCCATTTTATTTGTTTATAATTTATACTTTTCTCTTGCTTTACTCTTTCCTTCCTCACTAGTGTTTTGCTTTTGCTCCCTACTTCCCTTAATCTGCCTTACTTTGACCTGACTCCCCTCTCCCCTTTTTTCCCCCTTTTTCTCTCCTATTTTCCTGTAGGATAAGAGAAATTTCTCTACCAAACTAAGTATATACATATGTGTGTGTGTATGTGTGTGTGTGTGTGTGTGTGTGTGTGTATGTGAGAGAGAGAGAGAGAGAGAGAGAGAGAGAGAGAGAGAGAGAGAGATTTTCCCTCTTTAAGCTGAATCTGAAGAGATTAAAGTTCAAATAATGATGTAATTTGCCCTATTTTAACTCCCTTTCCCTCTTCTCCCAGTACAATCCTCTTCCCATCCTTTGAATTTTTATTCTTATATCACCACATCAAAGTTAATTTATATACACACTCTTTGTCTTATGTACCCCTTTTAACTGTCCTAATAAAAATGAAGTTTTCAAGAGTTACACATATCATCTTCCCATGCAGGGATGTAAACAGTTTGACCTTTTTTTCTTTCTAGTTTACCTTTTTAATGATTCTGTTGAATCTTGTATTTGAAAATTCAATTTTCCCTTTAGTTTTGATCTTTTCATCAGAAATGATTGAAAGTTCCCTATTTTCATTGAATGGACAACTTTTCCCCTGAAAGGTTATGCTCAATCTTAGTTTTATTACTAGCTGCTTTGCCATCTAGAATATCATTTTCTAGGCCCTTCAGTCCTTTAATATAGTCATTTTTTAAATGCACAATCCTGATCATGTTTCCTCAATATTTGAATTATTTGTTTCTGGCTCCTTGCAGGTAATTCTGCTTGTCCTGAGGATTGTGAAACTTAAATACAGTATTCCTGAGTTTTCATTTTGGAGTCTCTTTCAGTCTTTCAAGAAGTTATAGGTTGATTCTCTCTTTGAATATTTTACTCTTTGGTTCTAGGATATAAGGACAGTTTTCTTGATTTCTTGAAAGACACTGTCAAATTTTTTGTTTATTTGGGTTTTTTTTTGTTTTTATCATGGTTTTCAGGTAATCCAATAATTCTTAAGTTATTTCTCCTGGATCTATTTTCCAAGGCAGTTAGTTGTTTTTCCAATAAGATATTTACATTTTCTTCTATTTTTTTTTCCTTTTTAAATTTTTTGTTTGGACGATTCTTGATGTCTCATTGAATCATTTTCTACACTTGTCCAAGTTAAGTCTACCATATATATATATATATATATATATATGTGTGTGTGTGTATATGCATATATACATATATATATATGTAATTATGTATAGATAAATATAGATAGATATGCTGAAAAAACTACTTAAAAAGTAAAATTGGTAAAATGCGATATATATATTACGTTACCAATTTTACTTTTTAAGTAGTTTTTTTCAGCATATTTATCTATATCCATCTATCTAATTATCTCTATTCATCTCTCTCTCTCTCTGTATATATCTATATATATACATGTACATGTAGGTTATAGAATACACCTACACACACACACATAGAGATAATATACAAGAAATAGCAATGACAAAATGGTATGTTCCATTTTGTCATTGCTATTTCTTCAGATGCTATTTTCTTTAGTTATTTTTTAAAATTCCTTTTTCTAGCTGTTGGCTTCCCCACCCACAATTCTCCTGAATAGTTCTCATTTCTTTTTCTAATTTTTCTTCTACCTCTCTTTTTTAAATTTAAATTTATTTATTTCTAATATGCATTGCTTTGTGAATCATGTTGAGGAGAAAAAATAACAAGGAAAAAACCATGGGAGAGAATAAAAACAGAAAAAAAAAATACATGAACACAGCATGTGTTGATTCACATTGAATCTCCATAGTTCTTTTTCTGAATACAATGGCATTTACTTTCCAAAATTTATTGGGACTGCCTTGGATCACTGAACCATTGAGAAGAACTACATCTTTCATAGTTAATCATCACACATTCTTGCTGTTATTGTGTACAATGTATTCCTGGTTCTGCTTATTTCACTCAGCATTTGTTTGTATAAATAATTTTTAAAGCATTTTTTACCTCTTCCAAAAGAACTTCTGGAACATGAAACAAATTCATATTCCCCTCTAAGGCTTTACATGTAGAAATTTTGCTATTGGTATTCTCTTCTGAGTTTGTGTTCTGATAATCTCTGTTGTCACATGAGCTTTTTATGGCAGGACTCTTTATGCTGTTTTGCTCACTTTATAAAGTTGAGCTGTGTTCCCAGGGCACAGAGGAGATTTCATCAGCTTCTTTTGCAGATCAACAGGGCCTTTGCACAGTAAGGCCTCAGGTATTTACAGTTTGCCTACTGGCATGGGGAGGTTCTGTCTAGTCATTCCTGTTCTGCTTTGGATTCTGGGACTCACAATTTGCCTTCTAGACTGCCATTGCAGACTTCAGTTGATTTGGTGTGATACTAACCAACTAATTCAGGTCCAAGGCCCCTGCAGTGTTGAGTTGTGCTTTGGTTAAGAACCTCTTGCTTCCTTGCCTAGACACTGTCTCCTTCCTTTTAACCCAAATAAGACAGACCTTCCTTAAGTCTTTCTAAATTATTAATCTGGAAAATTGTTTCATTCCATCATTTTGAAGCTTCAGTTACTTCATAATCTATTTAGAAGCTTGATTTCATGTTGTTTCTGAGGGAACTGGGGAAAGCTCATGCAACTTCCTGGCTTCTCTGCCAATTTGGTTCTGTCTTTTCATTTTCTTTTTTCTTTTTTTTTTTTTTAATCTCTACTCCTGCTTTGTTCTTTTCCTTCTCTTTCTTGATTTGAAGTGATAGTTTATAGGATTGTAGAATTATATTAGAACTGGAAGGGACATTAAAAGTGGTCTAGCCTGAATCCCCTCATTTTACAAATAAGAAAACAGAGACTCACAGATGCTAAATTACCTTTCTCTGATTTTTAGCCTACTTAGTCTCTGGTCATTTGGATGTTCCTCTCACTTTTTTCATCAATTAATTCTTTTTATGATACTGATCAATCTTATGGCTAGTATGAGTGATGAATTTAAGAAAGTAATTAAGACTATAAAATAGCCCCCATGTAATAAAGTGGAAATTAGAAAGTCTCATAAATGTTGGCCTCCAATGAATAGAGTAAATCTAATCTAGTAGAAAATAAGGAAAAAATATAATAGAAAAAAATGTTCTGCTTATTTCCTGAAGCTATTTATCAATGTTAGAAAATATTCAAAAGTTTATATTGCTCATTATGTCAAAATGATACCAGCTCTTCTGTCCAAAATATTCAAAAAAAAGGAGATATTTAATTCAACATTCAATTCTTTATTGAGACTGTGAGCAAATTATTTATTTAATTCTAAGAAAATATGAAATTTGCTAATAGGAAAATTCAGCCTGCTCAGGTCATCATTAAGCAAACATCTTCTTAGCTTAATTTGAGGGGCTGAAAGTGAGGCTATAACTCATTTATTCTCAGTGGGACAAGAATGTTGAAAATTTAACATCTGTTCAGTTAATTTTGCTCTCCCTATGTAAGTTTCCCTGCTTGATTGCTTCAAGCAAAACTTAAAATTCTAAGCAAAAGGCATTTAAATTTTCATCCTTGTCTTCTGGGATGAATTTTGTCTTATTTCCTTAGTATGAACTATTTTTTATCTGCCATTTGAGTTTGGTTTCTCAGCATTCCCTATGACCATCTTCACTTAATGCATTTGTAGATTTAGTTAAGGCCATTCTCATACAGTTCCTATGCAACTAGTTTCTACAGTACTGTGATAAAAGCTTTTCTGTCTAGGAAAGAAAACAATAGACATTCTCACATAGGTTCTGTCTCTATTTAAATATGAAATTCTAATGAGTCAGCTATGAGTCTGTATTATATTGGGAACTTTTGTGGACAAATAAAAGATCTTGCTAACTATTTATAACGACTTTCCCCTGTATAATGTAAACTTCATAAAGGCAGAGAGTATTTCTTTGGATAATCTGTGTCTAGCATAGCCATTTGCATGCAATAGAATATAAGAACATTTCTGGATTTCTTTCATGCTTCTTCAATAAGAACAATTTCATCTATATGTCAGGCATTGTGCTAAATCTTTTATAAATATATTATTTGAGTTTTGCAAACAAATTTAAGAGACAGATGCTATTGTTAATTCTATTTTATAGTTGACCAAATTGGTACAACAGTTAAGTGATTTTCCCAAACTCACATACCAATTAAATGAGTAAGACTGAATTTTGATTCAGATCTTCCTGACTCCAGCTCCAGTTCTCTATCTATTGTACGAATTAGCTGACTGCTTAAACAGAACTTCAACATAATACTAGTTTTATTGCAGGATACAGGAAATATGAAATCAAGTAATTAAGGCAAGTGCAATGGTACAAACATTTGTGAAATTTCTCTGAGTTCTTCCACTACTTTGGAAAATGTTTGCAAACATTTATATATTTGGTACTTCTAAGTCTCAGCCTAGGTAACAAAAAGAGTGAGGTCTCCCAAGGTCACATAGCTAGAAAATTCCACAGAAACCAAGGGAAGCAGGATTTCCCTGCTCCTCAAAGGGCTACTGTGTCATAGTATTCAAATCTATACTTTAAATTTGGCCTTTATATGCAGTTAAAACATCATAGACAATGTCTATTAATTGTTTATTAAATAACAATTGTTATTGTTTATTGTTTATGAATAGGTAAAGCCTCTTTTTTAGTATTTCATTTTTCCCAAATTATATTTAAAAACAATTTTCTACAAGTGCAAGAATCTCCTTCTTTCCTTTCTAACCTCCTATTGAAAATGCAAGCAATTTGATATGTTATACATGTACGGTCATGCAAAATATTTCCATAATAAAAATGTAAAAGAAATCATAGACCAAAACAGAAAACTTTCAATAAAAATAAATAAAAGAGGAAAAAGTATGCTTCAGGCTATATTCAGAAACCATCAGTTCTTTCTTTGTGGCTGTATAACTTTTTAACCATAAGTCCTTCAGACTTGTCTTAGATCAGAGCATTGCTGTTAATAGTTATGTCATATACAACTAATCATCTCAAAATATTGCTTTTACTTTGTAGATAGTGCATTTAATTTTGATTCATCCCATGGAAGTCTTTCCAAGTTTTTTTTTTTTTTTTTTTTTTTTCTGAGAGCATCCTATTCATTCTTTTTTATAACACAATAGTATTCCATCATAATCACATAGCAAAATTTATTCAACCATTCCATAGTTGATTGGCATCTTCTCAGTTTCTAATTCTTTGCACCCAGAAAAGAGCTATTATAAATATTTGTGTACATATAAGTATATAGATTTTTTCCTTTTAAAATAAATCTGTGTTGGGAAACAGACTTGCTGATGTTACTACTGGGTCAACTAGTATATATGCATGGTTATATATCTCTTTAAGCATAATTTCAAATTTCTGTACTGGATGATTGAAACAACTGTACCATTAAAGGTTTAATTTCTTATTATTCCCCCATCTTCTACTGAATAAGAAATTAAAATTTCATATTAGAATTGTAAGCTCACTCAAATATAACAGGCCTGAGCTTCTAAATTATGGGAATTTGACCGTTCCATGAACTCTATATGTCCTTGACAATAGTTACCAGGAACTAGCCATCCCTGGGAATGTCTATGCTTAGGGCTGGGTGGCTTCCTCCCCAAGCATATACAATTGATAAGGAAATACATCAAGGTATAGACAATATGGAATGAGTCAACATGCAGAATTGTCACGTACTCTGCACATGTATACGTGCCAGACTTCTTGGCTGAAAGCCCTCTTTGTCTAAAGAGGGTATATAAGTTTAAGTGTCCTATATTTCCACTGAGTCTCATCCGTGGGGAGGACGCTCCCCCCGGAAAAATCTTTACACAATTCAAGTTCATTGAGGCTGAAATGGGGCTCCCAGCCATTTGAGTTTTTGAGGTTCCCTTGAATTGGTGATGTATTCTCTTCCTCTATCTGCTATAATTGTCATGTTGTTAATTGTTCTTATTTCTATTTGTTTGTTTGTGTAAATCTAAATTGTCTGTACCTTGAATTGTTTGATTAAAACTTTTTTACTTTTACTTTTTAATTGAGCTTGAGAGCGTCATTTATAGGAGTGAATCTGAACTTTTCTTTAAAATCATAATACACCTACATTTTTTTCTTTTCTTCCTTATTAGCTAATTAAATAAATATGTGGTAATACTTCCAAAATATTTTAATCTAATGTTTTATCTAATCAATTATGAGCTATTACTTCATCTGAAAACTGTTCATATTTTTTAGTCATTTATCAATTGGGGAAGGACTATATGTTTGAAAAATGAGGCCTTTATTAGAGAAATTTGCTTCATTTTTTCCCCAAAATTACTTTTGCTAACTCTATTTCCCCTCTATTTATTCTATTCTCTCTCTGTCCTTTGACCCTGTCCCTCCTCAAAAGTGATTTCTTCTGAGTACACTTCCCTGAATCTGCCCTTACTTTTATTATACTTCACACACATTCTCTTATATCTTTCCCTTGCTACTCTCCTGTAGGATAAGAGAAAGTTATTTTTTCCATTCTTTTGGGTTTGTTTTATTGTTTTATTGTTTCTTGATTTCATACATTCATTACCTTACCTTTTCATACATTCATAACTCAATTCTAGTTTTTAAGAAATTATTTTATTCAGTGACCTTTTCCCCTCTTCTTCCAACTTTATATTTAAAGACATTGTTTTCTTCAGTTTTCCCTCAACTTGGCCAATTCTACTCTTTATGGATATTTTTATTTCCTTCAGTGAATTTTTGTACTTCACTTTCCATTTGGTCAATTCTGCTTTGTAAGGCGTCCTTCTCCTCACTGGCTTTTTGTATTTTCTTTACTATTTGGCTTAGTCTCTTTGTTAAATTGTTATTTTCTTCATCATATTTCTGTGATTTTACCAAGCTGTTAATTACTTTTTTTCATCATTTTCTTGCATCACTATCATTTCTATTTTCAAATTTTCCTCTACTTCTTTTCCTTGATTTTCCAAATTCTTTCTGAACCCTTCCATGATCTGAGCCAAATTCTGATTTTTTTGCAGAGGCTTTAGATGTAGGTCCTTTCATTTTGTTATCTTTTCCTGAGTATGTTTTTTAAGCTGCCTTATCAGCATAGTAGTTTTCTATGTTCAGAATCTTTTTTTTTCCCTGTTGTTTGCTCATTTTTTCTACTTTTTAACTTTGTTAAAATAGGACTTTGATTCCATTGTGGAGGGTGCATTGTCCCAAGAATCATGATTTATGCAGAAGTTTTCAAAGGTACTTATAAAGATCTGTAAATTCTCAATTCTTCCAAGATAGAACTTGACTTGACTATAAAGGAGAGCTGTGTAAACTATTCTCTTGGCCTGTGCTCTGGTTTGTGAGTCATGTGAAGCACTCTTTTCTTCCCTGGGAATTTAAGGAGAGTTCTTGCTTCACTGTGACTAAAAGTTCTGATGTGCTAGTGTTCTTCCTTACCCTTGAACTGCCAGCCAGGACTGTGACCAAGATATGAGCATGGGTAAAGTATCAGAAAGTATGCTGGTGTGGCCTGCACGGACTGGGCTCCACTCTTACTGTAGTGTAAGGGACCTATCCTGCAGAACTTCTAAGTTTTCTTGGGCTGTAAAATCATCTTATTTCATTATTTTTTGTGGTTTTTGATGCTCTAGAATTTGTTGAGAGTTATTATTCAAAGTTATTTGGAGAGATTTGGGGAACAGATTAGATAAGTCACTGCCTTTATTCAACAATCTTCTCTCCATTTAATGTCGCTGGTTTTTAAGTAACTTTTAAGGAATAACTTGGTTAAAGTTTAACATTAGAAAGCAACACTAATTAACTGCTAGCTATTTCAAGTAGATTTTGAGGAGAAAGATATCTATAAAGAGCATTAGAATGAAGTTAGTAATTTCAAACTTTGAATGATTGTTTTTAATTAGAAAGAAAGGGCATATTCCTCTATATTCAAAGAAGAAAATCCTAATGGATGGTTCTCTAAGGAGAACTTTAGATTTAAGGAATGTTTGGCTATTTTTTAAAAAAGTGAATATTACTGTATCCTAAAAAATCATAAAGGAGGGAAAAGGACCCACACGTGCAAAAATGTTTGTAGCAGCCCTTTTGAAGTAACAAAGAATTGGAAAATGAGTAGATGCCCATTAATTATAGAATAGCTGAATAAGCTATAGTATATAAAGATAATGTAATATTGTTTTATAAAAAGCTGAAGAACAAGATGATTTTAGAAAGGTCTGAAAAGATTTACATGAACTGATGCTGAGCAAAACAAGCAGAACCAGGAATATTTTATACAATAACAGCAAGAATATGTGATGATCATGGTGAGACACATTACACAATTCTGAGATTGGCTAAGATGACAGGAAAAGATAATGAAGAATGTTGGAGGGGATGTGGGAAAACTGGGACACTTGATACATTGTTAGTTCTGGAGAATAATTTGAAACTATCACCAAAAGGTTATCAAACTGTGCATACCCTTTGATCCAGCAGTGTTTCTACTGGGCTTATATCCCAAAGAGATCTTAAAGAAGGGAAAGGGACCTGTATGTGCAAAAATGTTTATGACAGCCCTTGACTCTGTGCAACAAAGACTGATGCCAGTTCCAATGATCGTGATGAAGAGAGCCATCTACACCCAGAGAGAGGACTGTGGGAACTGAATGTGGGTCACCACATAATATTTTCATTCTTTTTGATGTTGTTTGCTTGCATTTTGTTTTCTTACTCATTTTCTTTCCTTTTTGATCTGATTTTTCTTGTGCAATGTAACATCCCACCAAGACAACTAATTGCCAGGGCTATTCATATCAATTTTCTCCAGATATACATAAAATGAGATGATGTTAAGGTGACAAACAGCCTTTCTTTATTGGTAATATCAACAGGATTTAGCAGGAAGCAAGAGCAAATGTATGTATGTCTCTGTGTCTCTCTCTCTCTGCATCCCTGAATCTCTCTACATCTCTGCCTCTCTCTACTTCTCTTCACATCCTTCTCTTTCGCCTATGGCAAAGCTGGCCATTTATATTTACTCTACTCTGAGATTATCCTGTGCCTAGCATTGCATAGGAGGATCTGCTAATTGGAGTGAGTACTGCATCCCAAGAAAAGATCTCCCAAGAGGACACACTCCTCTCCATCTCAAGGAAACACCTGTAGGATGAAACCTCCTGCCTCAGAGGCCACGCCCCTTTTCCCTCCTGGTTCCACCCAACTAGCTGACATAGCATACATGGCAATTCTCAGAAGGAAAGTCCCTAACAGTGCAATAAGAGAATTGTATCAATATGTTTACACAAATTGGATTTAACGTATTTTAATATATGTAACATATATTGGATTGCTTGCCCATTTAGGGGAAGGGGTAGGGGGAAGAAGGGAAAATCTGAAACTCTGAAACACAAGACAATGCGAGGGTCAAAGTTAAAAAAAAAAATTATCCTTGCATATGTTTTGAAAATAAAAAGCTTTTGTTAAAAAAAAAAAAGGATATGTGATGATCAACTATGAAAGACTTGATTCTTTTCAGTGGTTCAGTGATCCAAAGCAATCCCTAAAGACTATGGATAAAAAATACCATCTACATCCAGAAAAAGAACTATGGAGACTGAATGTAAATTAACACGTGCTATATTCACTTTTTTTCTGTTTTTTTATTTTTTTCTCCCATGATTTTTCCCTTTTGTTCTGATTTTTCTCTCCCAATATGATTCATAAAGCAATGTGCATCAAAATTAATAAATAATTTTTAGAAAAATGAATATTAGCTATACATTAATAGGAATATGTTATGGTCCATAACTCTGAATTTGAAACAAGAATTATTACAAGGTACTAACTAAGTGGAATTGATGAGACAATGGTTATCTGGTTTAGTATGGTGCTTAATAGTTCTCTAAGTTCTAAGTAATCTTACAACAAATAATGGTTTCCTAGTGATATAATGATTGGTTTATACTCAGTGTAAAGCATATAAGCTAGAAGCCTCAGCTAGGTAGATTCAGAGATTCAGAGCCAGGGAAGAGAAGTGGACTAGAGGCTGAAACACAAGCCCTTGGACTCAGATTCATTCATCCTATCTCACACCATCTTGGTGGTAGGCTCTCCTCCTTACTTTCTCCAGGGAAATCAAGACTCCAGAAGGCCTCTAAGAAAGCTAACCCAGACCCAGGAAAGGAGACAAGACTTTGAAAGAGATAATAAAGGATTTTGGACTTTAACCCCTGGCTATTATTGTGGTGATTACTGAATTGAAAAGAAAGCTGCATCCAGAGACCCCAAGAAAAACTGAACCAGAAAACATTACAGGAATAGATATATTCAATGTGCAGAGAAATTACTTCCCAGAATTGTACAACACTTGAAACTGATGTCTTAAACTCAAGCCCACCTATTATGCTTTATTGCTTGACAGAATGTCAAAATTGCTAACAAAAAATGAATTCATATGAATAGACATAAAAATAGCTGGTCAACATCTGGAAAAAAACAGAAACTTAAAACCCTCCAAAGTAGGAGTTGGAATTACTAGCTTATATAGCAGTACACATCATTGTAAGGTATATTGAATCTTGCTCATTTTGGCTGAGCTTGATAGCAAGGCAAACCCATTGACTAGCTTGGCCTTAATACTGGCTGTAGGAATTTAAATTAGGGAAGCATTTCAGATATTGCTGTTATCTATATTCCTAACCTAGCTTATTAACTGCATATTTCTAAGTTCAATGTCTATATTTAGTAGTGCAATATTCTTTATGAAACATTTTTCTAGCAAAGTAAATGAGGATGTCACTGAACAATAGTTTTGCTAGTTTTGTTTGGGTCCATTGTGCTCTATTATTTATGAAATTAAAATTTTCAGTCATTTGAGGAATGGAAAAAATAAACAAAGGCTTGGCTGGGGCAAAAACAAGTTACGAAAATTCATCTTTTCTGTCTAAAGGAATTTGAATATGCTTCCTTTATTTTGGTATTCTTGTTAATCTTACTTAGCACTATTTTTTTCATGTTCACAATAAAAAAAAAAGACAAAAAAAACCAAAAAAATCAAACAATTATTTACATGTGGAATTTTATAAGGTGTATCAAAGTGCAAAAGTGCAATTTAATTGTTAATTGTTCATTTTTAACCTTTAGAACAAATGTTTTGAAGAAAAGGATAATGGTATCTTCAAATTTATTTCTCGTCTAATGCTTAGAGTAATGCTCTGTATACCTCAGGAAAATTATAAATGAATACACATTATAATGTGAATATTATACTTATATTTTAAATTTAAATAGTTTTTCATGATATTCTGCATTAGAGTAGGAGTGATACTAGATTGAAAGTTAGGATTGGTTTAGTCTTATCTCTATTAGTTTTACAACATTATTAAGCAATTTTTAAAGTTATATGGATCTAAGTTTTTTAATCTCTAAAGCAGGGATGGTTAGATGACCGTTAACATACTATCCTAAACAAATTCTGATGAAAAATTCTATAACTGCTCAATCTTTAAACTCTAGGAAAGTAGGGACATAAAAGAGCTAGGCATCAAGATTAAGTAGACACATTTTGTTTCCTTATAATAAATTAAAAATTAATAATAAAATAAAATGAACAATAACAAAATAAAAATATAAAAAATGACAGAAATGTCAACAAGAGCAAACTTGCTGAAATTAGGTTAACACCTTTCATCATTTTCTAATTATCTAACAGGAATATAGATCTTTCATGGAAAAGGACATCAGAGACAAGGCAGATAAAATCAAGACCCTTTTGGAATATATTCCTTATCCAACTTCCCCTCAGTAATAAGGATTACACTTGGTATATGAACTTAAAAACTTTATCTTCAGTTTCATTTACAAAACTGTCACATGTCTGAGATCACCTTAGAGGACTGGTTTCACAACAAAACTGTTAGAACAGTGGGTCATTAATTTTAAGTCCCATTCATCTTTTTCTCAATTTTTGGGAAACTAGGAAGTATGGCAGAGTTGCACCTGGAGTTGTGAAGACTTGAATTTAAAAACTTCCAAAGAAACTTACTGGGTATTAGACCTTGGGTACCTAGCCTCTCTGCTTCAATTTCTTCATTTACAAAATGAGAATAATAATATTTTCACTATTATAATTATTGTTAAGTAATGCTAATCTTGAATGAGATTATATACACAGATATTTTCACTATTATAATTATTGTTAAGTAATGCTAATCTTGAATGAGATTATATACACAGATATTATTTTCAATTATGTGTTATTTACATGTGAATCACATATAAATATAAATAATAAAATTACATGTGATACAAATTATTATATATTTTATTGTAATATATATATATATATATATATATATATATATATATATATATATATATATACACACACACACATACACATATACACACACACACACGCACACATACATATAAATAAAAGTGCTGTACAAATATAAAGCCTGTCCCAATGCCATTGGTATGAGACTATTGATAGAAATATATGACTGTCTGTGTGAGAGTGAGGGACTAGGCAGAATTGGCAAGGTTGCTGCAGCTTTCACCAATTACCCTTTTGGGAACTCATTGTTTAGGTGTTCCTGGCTTCTGGTTTCAAGACTGAAGATGGAAGAGGTAAATCCACTGTATGTTGTTGAAGAAAAAGACTGAGAAGGCATGAGAGGAGAAAGTAATCCTATCATGCTGCTATTACTTATTGCTACATTTGGGATTTCAGGGAGTTTTCCCTTGGTTGCAATGCAGAACATTCTTAGTTAAACTGAGTTACTTTGTTACCAGTGGGAAAACTTTATTCAATATTATTTAGTCTATATTCTTCTATGTATGTCATCTCTGACTTCTGTTTTGCTCTAATTTGGATCAAAAGTCTTTTTTTGAGATTCTCCTTGAATGTTCATTTTGCAACTGGTATTAAGGGGGGAAATGGGTTCAAGCCTGGGTTAGAGAGCTTGGGGTTTCCCCACAAAACGACAGGAGTAGATGTTTAAAAAAATTAAATGAAACCTAATCAGAACCCCTAAAAGAACAATATTTAGAGGAGCAGATAGATATACTTCTTGACCAGTATTATCTCTCAGAGGAGATTAAGTGCTTGTGTCTGTTCTCAATTTGGATAAAAGGAATGAAACTCTCTTTTGGAAAAAAGGTGGGGGATGAAGCTATAAATTCGTACTCTTCCTGACTTTCAGTTACATACAAGTCAGCATCCTCTCCACCCAAATTAGAGTCTTACAACACATTTAATACTTATTCCTACTTCTGACACAACATCAGCATTAGCAATTATTATGGAAGTAGCAGTGAATAAAGTACTGATCATAGAGTCAGAGAGAGATGAAATCAAAGCCTATCTCAGGCACTTATTAATTTTGTGGGCCTGCATAAGTCACTATACGTTTCAGCCTCAGTTTCTTCATCTGTAAAATATAGACGTTGTTCCTAAAGATCTCTAAAAGAGTCCTTTCCAACTCTGAATAAATAATTTTATGATTCTTGGAATACATTTAATAATCATCATTTGTTCTAGCCTTTGCCTCTTTCATGGTACCCCCCTGGGCCAAAATTGAAGTAAACTCTTTTGATAATCCATTAAAATTTTAACACAATTATTCTAACATAGTAGATGAATATAGTGTTCTAGATTTAAGAGGCTGCTAGAACTATTTTTGTACATATAGTTCCTTTTAATTTTTTTTTCTATTGGGATACAAACTTTGTATTTGTATTGCTAGGTCAAAGGGTATGTACAAGCTTTTGTTTTTTTTAGCCCTTTGGTTATAGTTCCAAATGGTAGTGGTGGAATCAGTTTACAACTCCATCAACAATGCTTTAATTTCTATTATTCTAATATTCCTTCTATCATCTGTAATTTTCCTTTTTGTCCTATTAACCAATCTAATAAGTATGAAATAGTATTAAGAATTGTTTTAATTTGCATTTCTCCAATCAATACTAAATTAGAGTTTTTTTAATAAGGCTATAGCTGGCTAATTTTTTTTATCAGAAAGGTGGTCATATATTTTGATAATTTGTCAATTGGGAAATGGTTCTTGGTTTTTATAAATTTGATTCATTTCTCTATTTTTGAAGATTTTCTTGGAGGATTTGGAAATAGGAGCTTTGACTTTGTTATCTCCTTCTGAGTGTTCTCATCTTCCTTGTCATCTACATACCATCCTATGATCAGAATATTTTCTATGTTTGTTCATTCTTCCATCCTATTACTTGACTTTTAACTCTGTTAAAGTAGGGCTTTTCTTCCAGGTTGGAGGGTTCACTGTCCCAAGCTTCAGGGCTTTTGGCATCTGTTTTCAGAGATACTTTTGGGGATCTGTAAGTTTTCTTTCAAGGTGGATGATCTAAGGAGAGGTATGTTTATTACTCTTTGGGACTGTGATCTGGTCTGTGAGTAACCAGAAGCATTCTTTTCTGCCTTGGAATTCTTAAGAGAATGCCCTCTCCATTGACATCATAATCTCTGATTTGTTACTACTCCTTCCTTACCCTGAGATTGCCACCCAGAACTATAGCCTAGCTATGATTATGGAGAAATCAACAGATTAGCGTCTCAGCACAATTAAAAAGTAGTAGTAAAGAGTAGTATTTGTAATATCTTCCTGTTTAATACCGTGTTTCCCCGATAATAAGACACTGTCTTATTATTTTTTTGGGACTAAAAAACACCAGAGGGCTTATTTTCAGGGGAGGGCTTATTTTATCCTCCATCATGCCCCTTTTATCCTCCATCATGCCCATTTTAGCCTCCATCATGCCCCTTTTAGCCTCCATCATGCCCCCTGAGTGCTTATTTTATTCTCCATCGCTTACTGAACTTACCGAGTTTTTAGATGGTCCTGTCTCAGCTCTACTCCGCGGCGCTGCTCTCAGTAGCGCCAGCAAGCAAATCACCAGGGAAGAAGAGGATGACGCGCTCACTGCTGCAGCTCTGATTGGATGCAGCTCGGAGCGCGACGTGCGTTTCACCCGGGAGGGGAGGGCGGCGCTGCTTACTGAAGGTACCGCTACGCAGCATATAGCGCAGGGGATCACCATGATGACCGTTTTCATAGTAAGTTCGATAGGGCTTATTTTCGGGGGAGGGCTTATTTTAACGGAATATTAAAGAGTATGTGGGTGTCTTATTTTCAGGATAGGTCTTATTATCGGGGAAACACGGTAGTTTGACATCCCTTATTATTTATGGGCTGAGACCTCTGGAAGCAACTGCTGATACTGCTGAGTTACTGATGGGGATTGAGTTCCCTTTTAGATTCCTTTCTGATTTTCAACTCCCCCCACCATGGCTGAAGAAGCTAGGATCTTTTGATTCACAAATTCTGGTCAAAAAGCACCCTTTTTGGATTTTAATGATATCCAGGCTTTCCCCACCCCCCACAGGATCTAAGCTAACTTGGGTTTTCCCAGCCCCCCACTATCTGTTCAGGTTTCCCAACCCTCACAGTTTCTTCCTTATCTGAAAACCCATTGAATCCTATTCAATACTGACCCTGGATGAAAACCAGCCAGGAGCCTGGGACTCCACTCACCTTCAAGATTATAAAAAGGGAAACCCTTTGAGTTCACTCTTTTCAGGAGCTCCCCAAACATGGTATCCTTCCAGCTATGTAAAGGTTTCTGTCTGCCTGGCGACTACCTCTAGCCCTGGTGTCCACCTCTAGCCCTGGTGTCTTTCTACCTTTTACCCTTACTTCCAAACCCCAAATAAACCTTTTTATCAATCTAGGTTTTCGGTCCTGTAAATTCCTTTACAGGGGACTCTGTAACTAGACTTCATTTAACTATGTATACTTGTGCCAAACCAAAAGGGTTTCTCCCTTTTCCTAACTCTCATCATTTTGCTTCCCTGACCGGGAACCCCAAAAATTGGTACCCCCAAAACTAACCTTAACCTTTTCAGGTCTCTCAGAACCAATCTGGGTTCTCAGCTGTTCACGCAGCTTCTGGAAAGAATATCTGTGTTCCTACCCTCGTCTCTATCTCTAAAACGTAGTGGGCACCCACTAGTGCCTATTTTTCTTGATTGGCATTCTATGCCCCCTGTCAACAATTAAAGATTCTTTTTCTATGCGTCAGCCTTGGCCATGTTTTAGCTTTAAAAAGTCCTTTGTAATGTTGGCTGGGGAGCAAAATTCTGAGATCAAGGCAAATTAAATTAATTGTTAAGAGAGTGAGGATAGTTTCTTTTGTGTTTTTTTTTCCTCTTTTTTTTTCTCATTCCCTCACTGAAGGTGGGAGATGAGTTAAAAGGGAGAGACAGAGACTATTTGAAAACTCCTTAACTACTTTCAATTTGGCATCTCTCTAGACTCTTTCTCTGTTCTGTTGCGCTACAGTTCTCCTTTATTGCCTCAGTTGCCCTAAACTGATCTCTATCTTGCCTCAGCTTCTCTGGCATTTAAGTCCAAGGATCCCAGGGACTATAGCTTAATTAACACCTGAACTCTGGGTAGAATTCCAATCTCTCTCTCTCTCTCACCCAACCCCCAACTTTCTTTTCAGGAGTCATATATCTCCAATTAGGGTCTGACTTTTCTAAATGCTCCAATGCCCCCATACCCAACCCACTAAAGGATGGGTAGGGTAGGATCTTTTGTCTTCAACTTACCCATTGCTCTCTGCTAGCACCTAGTTATACTGGGGCAAAGGTTAGCTGCCTTCCCTTCCTCCTTGCCTCTTGGAAAATGGAGTGGGGAGAAGGGAGCCATGTGGAATTCTCCCACACTCACTAGTGGGTTCCAGTCGCCAGTTGCAGAGGCTTGGCTTTGGCAAAAGATTTCAAAACAGGCCCACCTTTAAGTTAATTGATCTATTTTTAAGACTTTTTAAAACTGGAATTTGCTAAAACTGTTTAACTATAGCTGTGTGAGAAACAGTTTAACTATTGCTGTATGAGAGAAACTGTTTAACTATTTCTGTATGAAACTGTTTAACTGCTGCCTCCTGAAAGAAACACTCAGAGCAGATTAAATCTACTAGATATTAAGGCCTCTTTCCTTTCCTGACTTCTGAGTCCACACCCTTTAAATTAGCAGTGAAAGGGCTAGGCTACAAATAATCTTCTCTCAGTATTTTCTCCTATTTCTCTTTGATAAATAGATGGGCCATCAGCATTTTACAAGCAGCTCATAAAGGGGACCCGATACATTTCCCCATTCCTGAATGTCATCATCTCCACCCTGGATGATACCCCACTTTTAATCTGTTCCCAAGATCTGTTTTCTCTAGGCTTCAAACTTTGGATTCTCAGCAGCCCTTCAGCCTGGAGAATATTGACTGGACAACTGACTAGGGACAACTTACTGGGATACCCCCTAGATGCCCTGCTGCCATCCCCCACACCTTATGCCTCACCTCCTAGCATGAAATCACAAATCTCTACAACCCTTGTCAGCTCAAAGCAGGTAAGAGGAAATCATTGCCACTTTTCCCATATGCATCTGGAGGTGACTGTTTGAGGGGGGAACAAGAAGAGGGGACCCCACGACCCCACTACTCTGAAGATCTCTGGAGAAAATCTTCAACCTTGCCTCAAATGAGGGACACTGCCCCAAATATTTTTTTTAAATGAATTTAAATCTTAACTGTTTGAGGGGGAAATGATGGGGGTTGAGGTCCCTTCAAGATTCCTTTCTGATGTCCAACCCCCCCCACCATGGCTGAAGAAGCTAGGATCTTTTGATTCACAAATTCTGGTCAAAAAACACCCTCTTTGAATTCCAATGATATCCAGGTTTTCCCCAGCCCCCAATGGATCTGAACTAACTTGTGTTTTCCCAGCCTCCCACTATCTGCTCAGGTTTCCCAACTCCCACAAACAGTTTCTTCCTTATCTGAAAACCCATTGAATTCTATACAATGCTGACCCTGGCTGAAAACCAGACAGGAGCCTGGGACTCCACCCACCTTCAAGATTATAAAAAGGGAAACCCTTCAAGGCCGCCCTTTTCAGGAGCCCCCCAAACATGGTATCCTTCCAGCCATGTAAAGGTTCCTGTCCGCCTGGTGACCACCTCTGGACCTGGCGTCTTTCTACCTTTTACCCTTACTTCCAAACCCCAAATAAACCTTTTTATCAATCTAGGTTTTTGGTCCTGTAAATTCCTTTACAGGGGGTTCTGTGCCATCACTAGACTTCATTTAACTATGTATCCTTGCGCCGAATCAAAAGGGGCTCCCCCTTTACCTAACTCTCATCAGTACTGGTTCAGAAGATTCATTCCTGTTTTCCTGGTTCCAGGTCTGAACTTAGCAATCCTGTGTTAAACTGTGTTCTATTCGCATCTTGGTGCAACTGATCTTTCCTGACAACCTTCTAAGTTTTCTTGGTCCAGAAAATTGTTTTACTACATCTTCTTGTGAATTCTGCTGCTCTGACATTTCTTTATTGTCATCATTTAAAGGGATTTAGAGGGATTTGGGGCAGAGCTCAGATAAATACCTATCTTTACTCAGTTTTATTGGCTCTGTCTTTTCCCTAGGTGCTTCCTTTATTTACATATTGTGTAGAACTGGCCCAAATACTGGCTACTACCTTATAAGATCCACAAGCAATATCTCCTGAATATTTTAGGATACTCTTCTCTGAGATCCAGGAAGCATCAAATTTAGAATGGTGTTATTTGGAACAGCTAATATCTATCTATCTTATAGTAGTAGAAAACTTTGTCACCTCATTGAGTGGGAGGAACTCAACTGTAAGAATTACATAGTGGTATCCAACATTTATAGATCCTTTCATAATGAAATCTATCAAAGCAATTATCCATTAGCACATCTGTGCTGTTCCTGGGAAAAAAAAGAAGAGTTCACATTAATGAAATGGTAAGCATTGATTAATCATTCTTTTCCAGAATCATATTTGGTTTCAATAGTAGTAAAGAAAGTCTAGATAAGAAGTGCCTAACATGAAATTTTTTGTAACATCATTCATATTTATAGCCTAAGGATCAGTTGACTGCAGTTTCACTTAAAATGTTCAACTTATTGTGAGAAAAATAAGACACAAAAAAATTTTGCTGATACAAAGGGTCAGAATATACATCACAGTTTTTTTCCAATTAAAACTTATTTATGTTTTATTTTAAATTTCAGCAAAACATTCTGGAACCTTCTATCGTTAATCATTTTCCTTTAAGCAAGATTACTTATAAACAACTCCAAACATATTTAGTAGCTCGCTCTTTTTTCTTTTTTTAATAGGAAGATTTTATGTTTCAAGACCATGTAAAAGGGCTTAACTTTCATATACATATATATATATATATTCAGAATAGTGTATGAGTATGAGAGAGAGAAAGAGAGAGAGAGAGAGAGAGAGAGAGAGAGAGAGAGAGAGAGAGAGAGAGAAAATATCAGCTTTAGGAGTAAAAAGGTATTATATTACATATTAGAAGTGGAAGAATTCTTTTACATTATCTTTTCCAACTATTTGTAAGTAAGAAATTTGTAAGTAAGAAAACTTAGACTCAAATGTACATAATTATAAAGGCACTTAAGAGTACAGTTAAGATTAGAAGCCAGTTGAAGGAAATCCATGGATCTCAGTTTTTCCTTTAGATCTGAATAGATACTTTCATTGGTGGTTGATATTTCTAATACCTATGTTAGGATAATGATGTTAATGAGTTAGAACTTAAAGGGAATATACATATCATTTAGTTCTATCCTTTCCAGTGCTATATTGGTAAATGTTAAAACTATTTCTCAGAATAGATAAATTCACATGCATACACATGTAGGTATATATGCATATATGTAAATACACATATATGCATATATACATATATAAAGAGAAATATGTGTGCATATACACATGTATATGTAAATATATACATGTGCGAGACATACTGTTAAGTTTAATCTGCCTTATTTATTTTCTCCATTAATATCTTGTGTCTAGACAATCAATACTTTCTCTGCCCCTTTTGTAGCCTTTGTTGATTACCAAGGTGCAAGCATTTACCATGAAGCCAAATCCCTCACCATTGTATTTTATAGATGAGAAAATTGTGGTCCAGGAAGATGGCTGAGACAGGGTTTGAACCCAAATTGTCTGATTTAATATTTAATTCAATTCAGCAAACAGAAAACTTTTTCTCACTTGCTACCTGAAAGTGTGATCCTTTGGAGGCAAGCCTTAGTAATTACAAAATGAGTACTTAAAGGCCATAAAGTGAAAAGGTTTTGCTTATGCCAAGCTATGAATAAAATACCATGACAAAATGACTCTTGATCTTTTGGAAGAATCTCCTTAATAGTGACAATGGTAAGGCAAAGCATGCTAAGAATCACAGTTTTTTATGCAGTATATAAATATTAATCTTAAACTGATAAACTTTTATATCTAAGCATGAAATCTGTCCTTTAAATACAAGAGCTTTAGTCAAGGAATAATAAATCAATATCTTTCTAGAGGAATTACATTTGTTAGGTTGAGGACATGTCATTTTATCAATGGGGAAATTCCAGTCCTGGGAATTGTCTTACTTAATGTAGATTGTGGTCCATTCAGAATATGTAGTGTCAGAGTTGCCTGAGGGTCAGAGAGATTAAATGAGTTACCTATAGTTACATGGCTAGTAAATGAAAGAATTAGGATCTGAACTTGAGCCTTCCTGAGTTCAGCTTTCTAAAGATCATGCCAACTTCTCTATTTCTCAAAAAAAAAAAAATAAAAATAAATCCTACAAATATTTACATTCTGTAAGGGAAATAAAAATACATAAAATATGTATAGCTCATTAAAGAGTGATAAATTTCAGTGTGAATGGCAAATATAGGAGTTAGAAGAGCTTGTTTTGTCACCTATTCCAAAGCAACAATAACCCTCATTTCACTAGATATTAAAAATTTTAAATTAAATTCACTTTAAATACATTTTCAGCTTATGTGTCAACATCTGTCAGACAGTCATTCAACTAGCATTTATTAAGTAAGTACCATGTAGGCCAATTACAGTACTGAGCTCTGGGTATACAAACAAAAGCAAAAGTTGATCCTTGTTTTCAAAGTGCTCACAGTCTAATGAGAAAAACTATATGGAGACAATTATGTATGGAAAGGTTATATCAAAGATAAAATGGCTATAATAAATAGAGGGAAGGAATCATCATTAAGGGGATCAGAATATATCTTGTATAAAGATATTTATATGTGTATATATATAGTAAAATTTTATATATTCTTGGATAAAGTAAAATTTTAACTGAGACTTGAAAGAAGCCAGGGGACCAGGAAGTAGAGATGAGGAGGATAAATATTTCAGGGATGGGGGAAAGAAACTGAGAATACAAAGATGACTTTCTAAACTTCTTGAATCAATTCTCTCTCTCTCTCTCTCTCTCTCTCTCTCTCTCTCTCTCTCTCTCTCTCTCTCTCTCTCTCTCTGTGTTACACATATACTATATATATACTTGCACTGTCTTACACATACACATACCCACACTCATGCATATATTAAATACTTCAGAAAATATTATGGAGTAATGATAAATGAAAGAAACTAAAGTTTTATGGGCTATGCAAAATTATATCATCCTTTCAGTTTTTGAATAATATTTTTCAATTACATATTAAAACAAATTTAACATAACTCTTTTTAAAATTTTGAGTTCCAAAATTATTTTTATTCTCTTATTACTACAGTAAGCATTTCTAGTAGAATACTGAATGCAAAGGTCTGGTCTAGATCCTCTGAAGGGCTCAGAATAAGTCCTTGTCAGGATAAGCAAAAGTCCTTGCCCCATGTTGTGGACACCAATATGTAATGTTCTTGAATCGTGAGGGTCTAGTCGTCTGCTCAATTATAATCCTTCTCTGGGAGATTTGTAAAATCTTTTCCTCTGTGCACAGGTTTCTTGGGAGCTCTGAATTTCCTCCAGGTCTTGTCCTTGCCCAAATCAGACTGGTCTCTTTCAGCCTGCCTGGCATCACAACTCTATCCCAGCGTAGATTCTCTCAGACCCAATGCTGCCCCTCTTTTATCCTCCCAGAGAATAGGCATGTGAGAACTCAGTGGGGCATGGGGAAATACTTCCACCAATGAACTTGCTCCTCTTAGAATTCCTAAGGTGTAAACTCCCTTTAAAGGCCCAAACAAAAGGTCTGAGCCAGAGAACTGTCAAGTCAACCTGAGTTCTCATCTTGTAATTGTCCAGACAACCTGAAGTTCTCACCTTGTCACTGTCCAGACAACCTGAGTTCTCACCTTGTGATCCTAACAACTGAAGAATAGTAGTGATAAGGGGCATTCTTGTTTCACCCCTGATCTTATTGGAAAGCTTCAAAGTTATCTCCATTACAAATAATTTTGATCATTTTTAGATAGATACTACTTATGATTTTTAAAAACTTCATTTATTCCTATATTTTGTTTTTAACATGAACAAGTGTATCATTATTGTCAAAAAAACCTTTTCTGCATCTAGTAAGATAATTTTTGCAAGTTTTTTTTATTAATATCATCAATTGTGCTGGTATTTTTATTAATATAGAAAATTAGTAAATTCCCTGCATTCCCAGTATAAAGCCTACCTGGTCATAGTATAAAATATATTTATGTGATCTTCTTGTTAGTATTTTAGTTAAAATTTTGAATTAATATTCATTAAATAACTCACTCTATAACTTAATATTCATTAAATAACTCACTTTCTCTGTTTTTGCTCTCCTTGGGTTAGGTCTCAGAATGATATTTGTGTCATAAAAATTTTGAAAGGTCTCTTTTAATTTAATTTTCCAAATACTTCCTATAGTATTGAAATAAATTTTTTTAATATTGGTAGACTTAATGGGGCTCATTGATGTCTTATTAATTTTTTTCCTAAGATAGGGTTAATTAAGTATTGTATTTAATCAGGATAATTTATATTTTTTGTAAATATTCATTGTTTGCACTTAAATTATCAAAAAATAAAAAAGAAAGCAGTGATTGTGGCAATCATTATCTTGTTAAAGGAGGTTGCTTTCTATTGTCAGGTTCTTTCTTAATGTTTGCTCCTTTTCCAATTTTTTGTCTTGACTTCTAATTTAATGTTAGAGTTGGGATCTGTTCCAGGGATCAAGGGTCACTACCTCAAAATTTAAGGGATTTTTGTGATTGGAAGTTCCCAGTATCAGGAATGGTTTCAGGATTGCCATGAACAGCTGGTCAGCCTGGATCCCTCCTCAAAATTGAGGCCTATATAGAATTTCCCCAATCAAAGTATAAGAGAGACCATGGTAATGCTTAATCCAAAGTGAATCAGTAATAGGGTCAGTTGGATGTTATAGAGAAAGGAATTCTCAGGACTTGAGGGAAATTTCAGGATTGGGAAGCTGAAAGGCATGACTTCCCAGGAAGTTCCAAAAAACTCCAAAAAGTCAGGAATAAGGTGTGTGTGCAGAATTAAATTATAAAAGGTGTTGTGTACTTTCTAGAGCCCCCAATTTGGGATGCCAAAATTTACTGTGCTTTCTAGGGCCTCCATGCTGGGTTGCTAAAATATACTGTCTGGACTAGTTTTCTGGAGGATTTTGGAACCAGCCTGAGTCCTTGGTCTTAATGGAGCAGTAATGAGGCAGAGGCCCACAAAGGATGGTCAAAGATAGAGTCATTTTTCATTTTATTCCATATTCTCTCACCCTTATATACCCTAATACCCTTATATAATCAAAGCAACACTGCACATAGACTAAGTAGATACTGTGCATGCTGGACCACATAAACAACTTGCTATTGTATGTAAATTAATCTTTGTCATTTGATATCACTCTGCTTCAATTACAACACAGGTTGTCACATCTCCTGACTTCTCAGGAAGCCTGAAAGCCCTTAGGGGAGATGGGGAGCCAACCAGACATTGTTAGCAGGTTTTCTTTGGGATGAAGGGTCTTATACCTCACTCAGAGCTCCCCCACTATCTGTGGCCCTCTACAAAAAGGAATTCAAGGTGGTGGTAAGTGGGAAACAGGAGCTACAAGGAATAAAAGAGGATGAGAACCTTAAGGCGCATTGGACTTGGTAATGAGATTTCCACTGATAAACTTTGTGAAAATTGAATAATGCAAAAAGAACCTTAATAAGAAGAGAATGAGAAAATATTTAATAATAACAAAATAGAAGAAGGAATATAATAGCAGGGTCGTACTATTTTAAAATAAAGTATTAAAAATAAAAATATAAGCACTAGTATGATAGTTTTTTTTTTAAATTTTTTTTTTAGAATCATGTAATGTTCTTGGTGGGTTTCTGGGAGCAGCCTTCCTTTTGGTTCAGTAATCACCAATAGAACATCCAGGTGTTAAAAGTCCAGATCCTTTATTCTCCTTGCCTGGGGTTGGGCAGCTTTCTTAAAGGCCTTCAGGAGTCTTGATTTCAGTGGAAAAAGTGCAGGAGTCCAGGCCAGCTACTTCCTGACAGAAGATGAAATAAATTTCTATCTCCTTGGCTCCAAGAGCTTCTAGTGTGCTTGCTTCTGTGGCTCTCAGTCCCTGCTTACATGCTCCACACTGAGTATAAACCAATCATTATATTACTAGGAAACCATTATTTGTTGTACAATTACTTAGAATTTAGATAATTACTAAGCAGCATGCTAAACTAGATAACCATCATCTCATCGATTCCACTTAGTTACTACATTGTAAGAATATGGCCCATAACATCTCCCACTTTCTTTTGTTTTAGAACATAGGTGGTCATGCCCTCCCTGACTTCTCAAGGAGGTGAGAACCCCCAAAAGGAGTTGATTACACCTTCCCCGACTCTCAAAAAATAAGTGAAAACACCATAAAAGGAAGTGATAATGCCCTCCCTGACATCTCAGGAAGGGAGATGAAAATACCAAAGGAAATGGAGAATCAAATTAGATTAGCAGATTTCTGAAGGGTCTTATTTGAAAAGGTATACATAAATCCATCAACATGGGAGGTATTACACATAATTACATAAATTACATACACATAGCAATATAATACAGGCTAGTAGTGAAGTGACAAATAACATGAATCAACATGAGGAATTATACATGTCCATAAGTCCTGGAAATAGTCTAAAAGGAATCTATTGTCCATTACTTCATGTGTGTGGGGAATCCAATGATTCCTGCAAGTTTTGAAGTCCTGCAATAGTCTCATCATGTGTCAGAGAATACAATGATTCCTGCAGATTTTGAAGTTCTGTAACAGTCTTATCAATAATTTTTCATCTTAGGAAATCCAATGATTCTTGCTGGCTTTGAAGTTCTGTAACAGTCTTATTATCAGCCATGTTCTTTCAGTATCATGTTTTTTATGTCTTCTCCTTTGTTTTGAGGTTTTTCTCTTTTTTCTGAATTTCTTTGATGGACAAGGTGAATGCAGCTCATTGGCACCCATCTGATTCCTTCTCCATTTGTAGAGATACAAGCAAATCCTCTCTCCCAGGCAGTTAACCTATCTGGTCCCTTCCATTCACCACTTTCTAGATGTCTCCATATCACCTGACAATTACATTAGAGCTGCTTGCATTGAACACTGCCCTTCTGTTGGGTTAAAACGCCTGTATACTCTCCAATTGTAATCCATTTTTCCCATCTGATTGCTTTTTGTTTGATTGATCATGTAATCCCTTTCTTCTATCAGATTGCTTTTCTGCTGATTTATCATATCAGAGTCCTGAACTTCTAACTACTCTCTGGGTGTAACCTCAGCTGCCATCATGCCCCACCTGTTTTTTGTTTGAAGTCTTCTCTTCTTTCTTTCCCTGAATCCATCTACATTCTGAGGCCCAGTGGAAATCTCAGTTGCATTTTGGACATAGGGCTTTAGGTCTTTTCTCACCTTGTCTTCTCACTCTATCTCTAAGACTATATTGGGTTTTCAAATGCCCTCTTTTTCCAAACTGAAAGCATTGACGAGTCTCTCTAGAAGCCTCTTGCCAGGAGGGACCCTCTCTTCCTGTATTTTGAGCATAATCTGGTATAATAAGCACTTGTGCCCATAGTAGCACAGCATCTTATGATCTCCTCTAAAGGAGGATCTTTGTGTAGTCTCCATATAATTCTGTAAACCCCATTAGCATTTTCCTTAGCCAGTTCTCTGATAATAATTCTTGGAGCTGCATTTTCTCCAATGGTTCTTGTGTGACTGTTGTTTGCAAACATCCCATAAAATCCGCAAAGGGTTCATTGGGACCTTGCTCTATTTTTGTGAAGGTTTCCTCTCAATATTTCCCTGGGAGGGTGACCCAAGCTTTTTATAGCAGCAGCAGCAATTTGTTCATATGCTATCAAAGGGTAATGAATCTGTGCTAATGTGTCTGCATATTGACCTTTACCTTCTAGTTGGTCAAAGATGATTTGTATATTAACTCCAGTTTGCTTATTGCATTGGGCTTGTATTTTATTATGAAAAGAAATTATATTTGGATGGCCAATTTATTTTTCACAATAGCACTTGGAATAACTAGAATCTTTCACTCCCATCGTACATATTAATTTGATGATATAATTCAACACTGACTGGGTTGCCTCATTCCCTATTACTATACCCTAAATAAACATTCAGTCTTCTTTTTGAAGTCTCCTTTGAATGAGTAGTTTAACTCATGATTCTTTTTAAAAATCTACTGTTTGTTGAAACATTTTAATTTTGGAGATAGCACAGAAAAGGAATGGTGGTTTGTATATCATTAATATACAATAGCAGGGAAAGAATTTTCTCAGATTTTACAATCAGATATATCACTTTACTCATTTTTATATAATTCCTCTTTATGATCCAATTTGAAGACTTAAGCAAGATTTGAAGTTTAATAATGAAAGAAAATGAATAAAATATGCATTAAAAAGTAAAATACAAATTTATAAACATTTTGGGCATTGTTCCATTTATGAAAAAGTTGGGAAATTATACTTATTTTGGTGTTTATTTAGCAATATATTGCTCTTATTATAAATGTTGTGAACCCACTATACATTTATTTGAAATTTTTTACTGGCTTAAATTTTTTTGTATTTTCAACTTTTTAAATAAACATTCATGGCCAAGATGGCGGAGAAGAAACACATGACTCAGTGAACGTCCTCACTCCCTCACAACCAATTAGATAAATTAAGTCTCAAAATTAGCTCAGGACTGATAGATACCACAAGGACTGGAAGCATGACTTACCAGCTGAAGAGAATCTGGAGTTTCAACAGGAAAGGTCAGTTCTCAGGGGAGGAATAAGAAAGACCAGCACAGACGGTGGGGTAGGGGCACACTGCGCCCATTGCGCTGGGAGGGGCTCTGGGATCAGAGAAGCCACTGAGGTAAAGGAATCTGGCACAGGCTGTTAGCTCTTCTCTGCTAATTATTTAGCAGTTCAGAAGAGAAAGCCAAAATATTTTAAAACTCAGATTAGATTTCCCCCCCCCCCCACCCTGGGGGTGACTCGGCAGAAGGCACCAGGGGGTGTGGCCTCAGCTACCTCCTGAGAATAGTTAAGAGACTGACAAGTGGGTGGATACGGCCCAAGGCAACACACACTGCCTAGCTTAGCTGGAGGGAGTGGAACTCAGCTCCAGGAAGTCCCAGAGAAGCGGAACCTTTGAACTAGGGACCGCGGTTTCTGGCAGACACTTCCAGTTTGAGCGCAGGGGCTTCTCACGTCACCTGCTGCAAACATTCACTCCCCACCCGGACACATAGCCTGGGCTTCTTGCTGTCTTCACTATTCTACACCCTCGAAGCACAGTAGTGCTAATTACCTCTGAGACACTGCCAGGAAGGGGGTGGGGAACTCTCTCCCAGAGCTCTCTCTTAGCGCGGGCGCAGGGGCCGCTGCATCCATCCGGTCTGGGAGGAAGCTGGTAAAGAAGTAAATAATTTCCTACCCCAGGGACAGACCCCAAAACATTTTTTAAGTATGAGCAAAAAAGCTAGAAAAACTATAGATTCCTTCTATACAGAGAAAGAGCGGGTGTCCAACCCCGAGGAAGTTGACAGCAGAGAATCAGATAACAACCTAAAGGGGAACGATTCCTGCCCCCCATCACATAACTCTCTCCTAGAAGAAGCTCTTAAGAAATTGAGGGAGATCGAAGAAAAATGGGGAAAAGAAAGGGAAGTTATGATAGAGAATAACAACGTCCTGAAATTGGAGTTGGAAAAAATAAAGAATTCACAGGAGATGCAGGGAAACAAAATTAGTGAATTAGAAAAGGTTAAAAAAACACAGGAAAGTAGGATTTCTGAATTGGAAAAGATAAAAAAGTCTCAAGAAAATAGAATTTCTGAATTGGAAAAAGAAAATAATTCTCAAAAAAAAAAATTAGGGAAATGGAAAAAAATTCAATAGAGCAAAATAATTCATTTAAAAACGAAATTGGGCATTTACAAAAAGAACTAAAAACTGTGAAAGAAGAAAATAACTCCTTAAAAGTCAGGATGGAACAAATAGAAATGAATGATTCACAGAGAACCCAAGAATCAGTCAAACAAAACAAAAAAAATGAGAAGCTGGAGAACAACGTCAAATACTTACTGGGAAAATCTATAGACCTGGAAAATAGATCTAGGAGAGATAATCTGCGGATTATTGGACTTCCAGAAAACTATGACCAAAAAAAGAGCCTAGATTCTATTTTACAGGAAATTATCAAAGAGAACTGTCCAGAAATAATAGAAACAGAAGGGAAAGTAGATGTGGAAAGAATTCATCGAACTCCTTCTGAAATAGACCCTAAAAAAAGAACACCACGGAATATTGTGGCTAAGCTGCAGAATTACCACACAAAGGAGAAAATCCTGCAAGCAGCTAGAAAAAAACAATTTAAATACCAAGGTGCCACAATAAGGGTCACCCAAGATCTGGCTGCCTCCACATTAAAAGATAGAAGGGCCTGGAACCTGATATTCCGTAAGGCAAAAGATCAAGGACTGCAACCAAGAATGAACTACCCAGCTAAGTTTAGCATCTTTTTCCACGGAAGAAGATGGTCATTCAATGAAACAGAGGAATTCTATATGTTTCTAAGAAAAAAACCAGACTTAAACAAAAAATTTGATCTACATCCACAAGACTGAAGAGAAACAGAAAAAGGTACACAGAACCCTTGAGAACAGTAACTCTGTTGTGGGTATATAAAAAATACTCAAGGATAATTTGATTTTACTGATATAAAAGAAAAAAAGGGGGGTGTAGTAAAGGGAAGGAGGTCGGTTCAGAAAAAGGGGAAGAAGTGATAAAAAGAGGGAAACTACATCCCAGGAAGAGACATAGAAAATACACCATATCTGAGGGAACTTAGTGAGGGGGAGAATCATTGTGTGAATCTTACTCTCATCAGAAGAGGCTCAAAGAGTAAATAATTAACATATTTGTTTTTCAGAGAATTTTCTCTCACCTCATTAAAAGGGGGGAGAGGAAAAGGGAAAAGGAAAAGGGGAATAAGTGAAGGGACTTGGAGGGAGGGGGGAGGGATCCTAAAAAAAAAAAAAAAAAAAAAAAAAAAAAAGAGGGAGGGTTGCGCGTCACAAGGGGGGGTCTGTAAATTAAATATCGGGGAGGGGGATCAGGGGGGTCAAGGGAAAAAAGCATAATCTGGGGATAATACGATGGCAGGAAATACAGAATTAGTAATTTTAACTGTAAATGTAAATGGGATGAACGATCCCATCAAACGGAGACGGATAGTAGATTGGATCAAAAAGCAGAACCCTACAATATGTTGCCTACAGGAAACACACTTAAAGCAGGGAGATACATACAGAGTAAAGGTAAAAGGTTGGAACAGAGCCTATTATGCTTCAGGTAAAGCCAAAAAAGCAGGGGTAGCTATCCTTATCTCAGATCAAGCAAAAGCAGAAGTAGATCTCGTTAAAAAAGACAAGGAAGGAAACTATATCCTGCTGAAAGTTAGCATAAATAATGAAGCCATATCAATACTAAACATATATGCACCAAGTGGTATAGCATCTAACTTTCTAAAGGAAAAGTTAAGAGAACTGCAAGAAGAAATAGACAGTAAAACTATAATAGTGGGAGATCTCAACCTTGAACTCTCAGATTTAGACAAATCAAACCACAAAACAAACAAGAAAGAAATTAAAAAAGTAAATAGAACATTAGAAAAACTAGGTATGATAGACCTTTGGAGAAAACTGAATGGCAATAGGAAGGAATATACTTTCTTCTCAGCAGTTCATGGATCCTATACAAAAATTGACCATATACTAGGACATAAAGATCTCAAAATTAAATGTAGGAAGGCAGAAATAATAAATGCCTTCTTCTCAGATCACAATGCAATAAAAGCTACATTCAGTAAAAAGTTAGGGGTAAATAGACCAAAAAGTAATTGGAAACTGAATAATCTCATCTTAAAGAATGACTGGGTGAAACAGCAAATTATAGAAACAATTAACAATTTCACCCAAGATAATGATAATGATGAGACATCATATCAAAATCTTTGGGATGCAGCTAAAGCGGTAATAAGGGGAAATTTTATATCTTTAGAGGCTTATTTGAAGAAAATTGAGAAAGAGAAGATTAACGAATTGGGCTTACAACTTAAAAGGCTAGAAAAAGACCAAATTATAAACCCCCAACCAAAAATTAAACTCGAAATACAAAAATTAAAAGGAGAAATCAATAAAATTGAAAGTAAAAAAACTATTGAATTAATAAATAAAACCAAGAGTTGGTTTTATGAAAAAGCCAATAAAATAGATAAACCTTTGGTAAATTTGATCAAAAAAAAGAAAGAGGAAAATCAAATTGATAGTCTTACAAATGAAAAGGGGGATCTTTCCACCAATGAAGAGGAAATTAGAGAAATAATAAGGAGTTACTTTGCCCAACTTTATGCCAATAAATTTGATAACTTAAGTGAAATGGATGACTTCCTCCAAAAATATAGGCTCCCTAGATTAACAGAGGAGGAGATAAATTGCTTAAATAGTCCCATTTCAGAAAAAGAAATAGAACAAGCTATTAATCAACTCCCCAGGAAAAAATCCCCAGGGCCAGATGGATTCACATGTGAATTCTACCAAACATTTAAAGAACAATTATCCCCAATGTTATATAAATTATTTGAAAAAATAGGGGATGAAGGAGTCCTACCAAATTCCTTTTATGACACAGACATGGTACTGATACCTAAACCTGGTAGATCGAAAACTGAGAAAGAAAATTATAGACCAATCTCCTTAATGAATATTGATGCTAAAATCTTAAATAAGATATTAGCAAAAAGACTTCAGAAAATCATCTCCAAGATAATACACTATGATCAAGTAGGATTTATTCCAGGAATGCAGGGCTGGTTTAATATTAGGAAAACTATTAATATAATTGACCATATTAATAATCAAATTAATAAGAACCATATGATCATCTCAATAGATGCAGAAAAAGCATTTGACAAAATCCAACATCCATTCCTACTAAAAACTCTTGAGAGTATAGGAATAAATGGATTATTCCTTAGAATAATCAGGAGTATATATTTAAGACCGTCAGTAAGCATAATATGCAATAGAAATAAACTGCAACCTTTCCCAGTAAGATCAGGAGTGAAACAAGGTTGCCCACTATCACCATTACTATTCAATATAGTACTAGAAACGCTAGCCTCGGCAATAAGAGCCGAGAAAGAGATTCAAGGAATTAGAGTAGGAAATGAGGAAATTAAACTATCACTTTTTGCAGATGACATGATGGTATACTTAGAGAACCCCAAAGACTCTGCTAAAAAGCTACTAGAAATAATTCAAAATTTCAGCAAAGTGGCAGGATACAAAATAAATCCACATAAATCCTCGGCATTTTTATATATCACTAACAAAATGCAACAGCAAGAGATACAAAGAGAAATTCCATTCCAAACAAATGTTGAGAGTATAAAATATTTGGGAATCCATCTACCAAAGAAAAGTCAGGAATTATATGAGAAAAATTACAAAACACTTGCCACAAAAATAAAATCAGATTTAAATAATTGGAAAGACATTCAGTGCTCTTGGATAGGCCGAGCGAATATAATAAAGATGACAATACTCCCCAAACTAATCTATTTATTTAGTGCTATACCAATCAGACTCCCAAGCAACTATTTTAATGACCTAGAAAAAATAACAACAAAATTCATATGGAAGAATAAAAGGTCAAGAATTGCAAGGGAACTAATGAAAAAAAACTCAGAGGAAGGTGGTCTAAGTGTACCTGATCTAAAGCTATATTATATAGCAGCAGTCACCAAAACCATTTGGTATTGGCTACGAAATAGACCGGTAGATCAGTGGAACAGATTAGATACAAAGGACAAAAAAGGGTACATCTATAGCAATCTAATCTTTGACAAACCCAAAGATTCCAACATTAGGGATAAAAATTCATTATTCGGAAAAAACTGTTGGGAAAACTGGAAATTAGTATGGCAGAAATTAGATATGGATCCACACTTAACACCATATACCAAGATAAGATCAAAATGGGTCCATGATTTAGGCATAAAGAGGGAGATAATAAATAGATTAGAGGAACAGAGGATAATCTACCTCTCAGACTTGTGGAGGAGGAAGGAATTTATGACCAGAGGAGAACTAGAGATCATTATTGATCACAAAATAGAAGATTTTGATTACATCAAACTAAAAAGTTTCTGTACAAATAATACTAATGCAAACAAGATTAGAAGGGAAGTAACAAATTGGGAAAATATTTTTAAAAACAAAGGTTCTGACAAAGGTCTCATTTCCAAAATATATAGAGAACTGACCATAATTTATAAGAAACCAAACCATTCTCCAATTGATAAATGGGCAAAGGATATGAACAGACAATTCTCAGAGGAAGAAATTGAAACTATATCCACTCACATGAAAGAGTGTTCCAAATCACTACTGATCAGAGAAATGCAAATTAAGACCACTCTGAGATACCACTACACACCTGTCAGATTGGCTAAGATGACAGGAACAAATAATGACAAATGTTGGAGGGGATGTGGGGAAATTGGGACACTAATACATTGCTGGTGGAGTTGTGAAAGAATCCAGCCATTCTGGAGAGCAATCTGGAATTATGCCCAAAAAGTTATCAAACTGTGCATACCCTTTGACCCAGCAGCGCTACTACTGGGATTATATCCCAAAGAAATACTAAAGAGCGGAAAGAGACATATATGTGCCAAAATGTTTGTGGCAGCTCTTTTTGTTGTAGCTAGAAACTGGAAGATGAATGGATGTCCATCAGTTGGAGAATGGTTGGGTAAATTGTGGTATATGAAAGTTATGGAATATTATTGCTCAGTAAGAAATGACCAGCAGGAGGAATAAAGAGAGGGTTGGAGAGACTTAAATCAACTGATGCTGAGTGAAATGAGCAGAACCAGAAGATCACTGTATACTTTAACAACGATACTGTATGAGGATGTATTCTGATGGAAGTGGAAATCTTCAACATAAAGAAGATCCAACTCACTTCCAGTTGATCAATGATGGACAGAGGTAGCTGCACCCAGAGAAGAAACACTGGGAGGGGAATGTAAATTGTTAGCACTAATATCTGTCTGCCCAGGTTGCATGTACCTTCGGATTCTAATGTTTATTGTGCAACAAGAAAATGATATTCACACACATGTATTGTACTTAGACTATATTGTAACACATGTAAAATGTATGGTATTGCCTGTCGTCGGGGGGAGGGAATAAGGGAGGGGGGGTAATTTGGAAAAATGAATACAAGGGATAATATTATAAAATATATATATATATATAATTAAAAAAAAATAAATAAACATTCATTTTATTTGCCTTCCAATTTTCTTTTCTTCCTTTCCTTTAAAATAAATTTTTAAAGTTTTGAATGTAAATAGAGGAAAATATTAGATAAATAAATATATTTTGAAAAAAATTAAAAGAAAAAGAAAACAGGCATTACTTTTGGGCTTGACTTTTGGGTTAAAAATCTAAATTTAATGAACTAAGATGAAGAAAACATAATTAGGCAACCACTGTTCTGAGGAAAAATGAAAATCTAATAATCTGAACATGAAGTATAAGACAAGTATAAAGGGCCTTGGATTTAAGACATAATATTGCTGGTATTTGGAGAAAAAAATATACTTTGTTCTGTTTGGTGCTAGCAGTCTTGCCAACTAGTACAATCTAGAAATTCTCTAATTAAATAATAGAAAAAATATTGCCTATTGATGATTTCAGATAACTTCTGAATTATCAGCGCTATTTTTCTATAATAACAATCATCATCATTCTCATTTATATTGCATTTACAGGTTTTCAACCATCAGAACTATTAAATACAAGCTTCTTTATAACATTATAGATTTTGTGACTAAATAATTGAGTACATATTTCTGAGTGTTTTCAATATTTTCCTTGGTTCTTCTAACCACCTTTCCATTGTGCAAGTAATTCAGTGGCTAGAGAGGCCTGAGACACTATGATCCAACTCAAATCAGAGAGAGTGTGGTCCTCTAAACTCTTCTGAAACCTTATTTCATTTATTGGGGGAAATTTTTATATGTAAGGTACAAAAGACTTTCTGTCCTCTATATATATATCCAGGTATATCATTAAAACCAGACACTACTGCTAAATGTTGGTATTCCCTCTCACCTGAACCACCAATTCTTCCTTAGCTCATTCTCTATTTCCAGAGGAATGCATATCCTTACCCCAGATCTCTTCTTTTGAGTGGTAGAAGGCTGTAGCCACCAAAAATGAAAGACCATAATCCTCCACACCCATTTCTACATCATTTTCAGGAGTTCATTTTCTTTTTGACCAAAATTGGAATTTTAATTCCCAATCCAAAGCAAGTGATGAAGGACTATAATTTAAGTATTGTCTCCTGGGCCATTGTGTATGTGGTAATGCTCTCAGAAATTTCTGTGTATGCCTTTAAAAAGTAGGTGAGATCTTTCAGAGGACAAAGCAACAACAAAAATACAAACAAACCCTGTTTTGTTTTCTTTAGATTTAGAAAGTTTCTTTTCCCTGGGGAAGTCTGCCTCCAATTGAGGATGTTGCAGAAGTAATCCCTGTTAAGATCTGGTTTGGATCAATTGGAGAATGGCTGAATAAATTGTGGTACATGAATATTATAGAATATTATTATTCTGTAAGAAATGACCAACAGGATGATTTTAGAAAAGCCTGGAGAGACGTACATGAACTGATGCTGAGTGAAATGAGCAGGATCGTTGTATAATTCAGCAATAATAGTATATGATGATCAATTCTGATGGCTATGGCCATTTTCAACAATGAGATGAACCAAATCAGTTCCAAAAGAGCAGTAATGAACTGAACTAGCTACACCCAGCAAAAGAACTTAGGGAGATGATTATGAACCACTACATAGAATTCCCAATCCCTTTATTTTTGTCTGCCTGCATTTTGGATTTCCTTCACAGGCTAATGTACACTATATAAAAGTTTAATTCTTTTTATATAGCAAAACAAATGTTTGGACATATATACATATATTGTATTTAATTTATACTTTAACATGTTTAACATGTATTGCTCAACCTGCCATGGGGGGGGGGAAGGAGGGGAAAAATTAGAACCAAAGGTTTGGAAATTGTCAGTGTTGTAAAATTACCCATGCATATATCTAGTAAATAAAAACTATTAAATAATTAAAAAATATCTGGATTGGACACTATGATTTCTAAGCTCCTCCATGATTTTGAGAGTCAATAAGTCTCTTTAACATAGCTCCATTTTGAAAAGAGAACATTTTATTTTTGAGGAAAGGGTAACTATAGTGCTCTAAGAAGTTAAAAGAGTAAAAAAATCAATGAGTTTTCAGGTATTTCCCTCCCCACATACAAACATAAAATAAAGTCCCTTATCACAAGATTTTCAAGCATCCTGCTGTTGCTTCTTTTACCTGTCTCCATAGGAAGGTCACGTGTACAATATCCTTTTTCTCTACTTTTATTCCATTAAAAAAAAACTCATGCTATGTTCACAAAAATAGAATGTGTTCAAGATCTTTTGTTCTTGTTTTCAGTCTGTTGACAACTGACATTAAAAAAATAAAAAGCTTAATAAAAATGTTCGTAATATGTGGTTCACATACACTTCTTAGCACAAATCCCTATGGGAGCTACTGTAATAGAAATGTTTTGTGAAAAATAGTGTAATATAAGTTATTTAACAATAAAGTTTCCTATTTCAACCTGCATTAAAGGATGATGAATAGATTAATCCTGAAGGTCACTATTAGTTCTTAGATTTTCAAAGAATCTCCAGTTGAGAGGCAGCTAGGTGGCACAGGGATAGAGCACCAGCCCTGAAGTCAGGAGGACCTGAGTTCAAATTTGGGCTATGAAACTTAATATTTCCTAACTGTATGATCCTGGGCAAGTCATTTAACTCCAATTGCCTCAGGAAAAAAAGAAAGAAAAAAAGAATCTCCAGTTGGAAGGAATGTTTAGCTATCTAATTTTCTAGTCTAAGTGGTTAATGAATGGTAATATTTAGTAAACATCTCCCACAAGTATTTGTCTAGTCACTTACAAAAGATGTATGGTGATGGGAGATACTAGCTTCTGAATGTGCTCATATAATTTTAGAATGTACCCATAACACTAATTATGAAGATTTTCTTTCTTTCCCCTTCCCCCCTGGTTTCCATCAAGCAAAACAAGTCATAATATTATTCCTTCCAAGAGAATCAGTTAAATGACATAATGGAGAGAATGCTGGATTCAGAATCAGGAAGGATAGAATTTTAATTGTAGATCAAGCACTTCTTGTCTATGTGACCCTAGGAAAGTAGCTTAACTTATTTTAACTTCTGCAGTTTTCTCCTCCAGAAAATGGGGATGATAATACTACATACCTCATAGGGTTATAAAGAATCAAATGAGATAACACAAAGAGTACTTTGAAAATCTTAGAATACTATTGTAAATGTTATTATTCCACATGATAGATTTTTCAAGACACATAAACAGCTTTCCTATTTCCAAACATTTTTGCTTCCCAGAATAATCCTTTTTATTTCCTTTAACTGGCACAATTCTGCACTACTCATTATTCTGTAGATGTGGTATAAATGCTCAATATCTTTATGAAATTGTGCCCTGCCTCCTTTCCATCCAAAACTGAACATAGTTCTCCAGTTTGGCTTGACCAGGGAGGATTATCATGGGACTTTCACACGTTAAAATCTCAATAGTAGGCTTCTAATATTTAAACTTCTAAGTTTATTTTTTGGCTTTGTTGGCTGTGATTAGACACTATGCACCAAAATTGATTTTTTTTCCAAATTATCTGTTTTCTATATGTCATGTATTCATGTGGTCATATTTTAACAAAAGTATGAGATTTTACATTGATCTATATTACATTATATTGTCTAATATTCTAGTTTGTTGAGTTTCTCTTGGAACTTAACTTGTATAACTATTTTCCCAGATGCACTTTGATTGAAAATTTTATAAGAAAATTTACACCAAATCAATACATTCTATGTTCACATCTTTTTGTTCTGATTTTTTTCTCTCTCCCATGTTTTTTTTCCCTTTTGCTCTTATTTTTCTCTGAAACCTTGATTCATAAAGCAATGTGTATCAAAAATAACTTTACTAGAAAATAAAATAAAATAATTGTACATATGTTTAAAAAAGAATATTTACACAAATTTTTAGCCATTGCTAAAATTATTTAAGCAGCATTGGAACAAATTGGAGATTCCCAAGGACACTACACTAAATATTTCATTCCACTTTAACATGTATATTTAACATGACTTTTGGAGCACAGTTATTTATCCATTCTGAAAAATACTTAACTATACAATGATTTAATCTCAATTGCTCATCTTGTCCAAAAAAGTCTTTTGAGTAAGTTTGTAAAATTTCTTTTTAAAACATGATAGAGTATGACTATTTCATCCCTTTCATTTCAATTAATTATTCTATGCAAAAATGGATAGGGGAAATCAGTCAATTCTGGCATCAACTATTCTTAATGAAGCAATGATGGGGTTTCTAATGAATATGGCTTTCTTTTGGAAATGCCTGTAAAACATGTCTTTTTTAATAATTCATTGTAAAATTTTGTAGAAAAAAATAGAGTAGAGTTCTTCAGATAGTGGGTCTGCTGAGTGGGGCCTCAGGTCTAGAGCCTCACATCTAGTGCCCCACATTTAGTGACCCATTATGTAGTGTGCCCCATGTTGGGCGCCAAAATGTAATGTCCTTCTTGAGGTCCTTAATCAGGCACCAAAATGTAGTGTTTGGAATAGCTCTCTGAGCATCCATAGACCAGCCTTGGTCTTAGTGGAGAAGTTAAGAAGGCAAGAGAACTACCAGGATGGTCAAGGATGGAATGTCTCTATTTCCAGTCCTCTTAGCCCTTAAATACCTCAGTGTGATTACATCATTACAGCACATTAAGTATGTGTGAACTAGAGAACCATTTTCTCATCAATCACACTGACTATGTGGTAACCATAAGTACCCTGCTGTAAGTAGCCCTTGATTCAAATAGAACACAGGTGGTCATGCCCTCCTTGATTTCTCAGGAAGAGAGTTGAGAATACCAAAAGGAAATGGGGAGCCAAACCAGACACTGCCAGCAGGTTTCCTCTGGGCTAAAGCGTCTTATACCTTACCCAGAGTTGCCCCACTATCTGCGGTCCTCTGAAAAAAAACATTCAAAAATAACCTATTAACTGATTAAAAGATCTATTTGTTTTTTTTTAATTATGAAAATTTTAACTTTGTTTAAGAAACAATGGATGCATCGGTAATTAACTTATTGAACATACTAGGCTGTTTATATTTATAAAATGTTTTGAGTACCTTGGAAGAAGGGAAGATGCTTTAAATGACCAATCATTTATCATAAATATTTTGGAAAGATGAATTAAAATCCTATAATAATTGGATGATAAACTCAGGGAATATTCTACTTTCAATTTATAATCATTTGTTTACGCTTACATAAATAATTTGATGAGAAAATTTTCATAATTAGTTTGGAAAATGAATTTCTCTGAAGTCACAGATTTTCAATGTTAGTTATGAAACAATTGTTGAAGATTTCATTTTCATCTTAATTTCATTAGAAGGCTGCTAAATTTACTTTATTTAAAAGAAATTACCAACAATTCCATATTATGCAGCAATAATCTCAATATCCAATTAATCATTTGTACTATAGTATTGAAAACATGAGTCTAGGGAGACAAAACTATATTGATCTTTAAACAACTAAAATTTTTAGGAAAAATTATTGTGATTCAATGAATCAAATATGTCATTTTAAGAAAAATGATAAATGAATTATCAAATATCTATAAATACTTATGTGCCTAAACATTTATTAGATGGAATAAATAATAAGGAATTTACATAGTTTTTGTACTGGCTTTCAAAGATCATGTAAATAGTACAGAAGACTATAAATCTTATGGGAAATTAAGTAGGAGATCCCTTTTTAAAATTAGGACTCATCCCCCACAAATTCAACTTAATGATATTAGAGCTTGTTTGACCTTTGTTTGCTTTGATCAAACTGAACTAGATATGAGGCTGAGATTCTTGTTGAGATTTCTTTCTTAAATCCTTGTCATTATTTCTCTCTACATTAATTTATACTAGAGTATCACAAAATTGGGGGAGAGGAAGAAATGATATTATATAACATAAATAAATGGCTATGAGAGACACTATTGTAGCCTGCGTAACTAGTTAAAGTTCAAATACCTAAACAAAAAAAAAGTCTTTATAATTCTGATCTCTATCCCTAGTCTTTTAATAGAAAAAGGAGATTTCCTACATTGTTCCATATTCAAGAGTCAGTATGTAAAACCTAAGTTCAAATCATTTTTAGCTATTAATCTAACTTCTGAACTCCCAGAAATTTCCTCAACAGAATGCTTCTGGAAGTGAAAAAGGACTACTAAGAAGAGAATTCTATAGGTAAAGAACTGACATCATCCCTAAAGAGTGCAGGTAATCATTCCATGTCATTATTAATTAACCAGTTGGTATAGGTATAGATAAACATGTAGTATTTGCTCAGTATAAAGTGTCTTTGCTTTTTAGGAGAGTCAAACTATGGGTATTATATTTTCTAAATGTTGTATTTTTTGTGTATTTATTCATACAATATGTCATTTGTATTTTTTATCATTTACATGGGAGAGGAAATAAAGACAATTTCATGTCCTCAACACATAAAGTAGACTGAACATTTTTGTGAGAAGAGATATTCATATTTACCATTTGAAACCTTAGATTCAATACATATCAAAATTTGTTTTAGCAGTTTCTCCAGAATTTTACATTAAGATAGGAAAAGAGCTAGAGACTATCTGGCGTTTTAGGGGTCACTTTGTCTCCTGCCCAAATCCATGTTAACATAATGTTCTTGTGGGAGTGCTTAACTACAAAATAGTTGCACATGGTTTTGGCAATCCTAAAGGAACTTTAAATATATTTGAGGTTTAAAATGGAAAAACAAAGGATGAAAAATAGAAAAGAGTTCTCAAGGTTTTGGTTTTTTTCTCTATACAAAGAGAGCTAAAATTAAGGAAAAGAACAACAATGAAGTTGCAATATTTGTTCACTATATGAAAAAGCAGAAATAAAACAATTTTCAAAAAAAATGAGCAATATATAAATACCAAAAATATACAAGTCTTTACTGTAAGCAAAGTGATGTTAAGATTGTTGAAGGGCTGACTTAGGGTTATCCAAAAAGGAAATAAATACCAAACAGTTTGAAAAATTCAGATATTATCAAAAAAGTGACCAAGAAAATATAACTTCCTATTCATATATATACCTTTTATAATGTTATACTCAACTATATTCTTAAAAACACCAAGTAGATAAAATATCTTTATCTTCTATACTGTTAGCAAACAGCCTAGCACCTTTCTAACTGAAAATGGAGATGACCAATCAAGTCACTTAGGTGTCAATTAGTGTGATGAATCTCCTGAAGGGGTCACATGTATTCAAATTTTTACTATATAAAGTTATAATTACGTAAAAGAGCTAATTTATTCCTATTCAATAGAAATATATAGCACAAATTTGCTTCACAGGATTCATCATTCAAACCAATTAAGATTTAGCTGTACACAGATGTAGTCAACATGGCAGAGTAAAGACAGTGACTCATCTGAGTTCTCCAAACCTCTTAAAATACCTCTAAATAATAACTCTAAACAAATTCTAAAGTCTCCGAAGACATAACAATGGGATGAAGCAATCTTCTAGCTCAAGACAACTTCAGAGATCAGCACGGAGAGTCTGTTTTATCAGGGTAAGAGTGGAGTGTCTCTGCAAGGCCCCCTAATAAAAACTGGGTCCCAGCAAACTAGAAATCCTTGGGACCTCTGATTCAGTGGCAACATTAGTGGTTTCCAAATCTCTCAGCTCATAGACAACAAAGAAGACTTGGAAGGTCAGCAGAAAAAGGTTTGTTATAATAGGTGAGAGAGGATTATAGTCTAGGAAAGACTATGTCAGCAGAGTCCAAACCCCAGCAAAGCAGGAGTAGGTAGGCCTTGAGAGCCATCAATTCAGTGGGGTCAGCAGGTGCTTTTAGAGTTCTGAGTTCACAGATGGTAAGAATGTAGAACAGCTGACCAGAATGAGGTTTATTTACAATCACTGATAAAAGATTGTTGTTGTATCAGTACTTGGACCTAGGTCAGATGCTTGGATCACAATCCCAGTACTGAGAGGAACACTAGCACACTAGAACTTGCACACTAGGGAGTGGGTGCCCTCCTCATAATTCCAGGACAGAAAAGACTGTTTGAGGCCACTCATTTATCAAAGCACAGACCAGGGCAGAAGTAAATCCATCTCTCCTTCAATCACACTACCTTGGAAGAACTGAAAATTTACAGATTCCTAGAAGCATCTCAGAAAAGAGCTGTGTAAAATTAATGATGCTTGGAACAGTATATTTTTCACCCTGAAAGCTAAGCCCTACTGTAACAAAGAGTTAAATAGTATGAGCAATAGCTATACCCTGATAAAATTGCCTCAGCAGACAGGCTAAACCAGTTTACCTGACAGACCTCAAACCTGTCAGTGTATTAGAGGGATGAACTCTACCTTATTTAAATCCATTTACATAGAAGTTAAGACATCACCCTGTAATTTCAATGATCTTCTTTGAAAATGAAGGAAAAACAACAGCACATATATTATAGATTTTGAGTGAGCTATGTTATTTGACTAGGTATAGTGTTTTCTCTTTTTCTTTTAAAGTGGCATATAGAAGAGAAGAAAAAGAGATTTAATATCTCTATTCATTTAAGAGAGTCTTGAGGAGGGGTTACAGATGTTAAATATTGAACACACTTTCAGATATGGTCACTGCATTATTAGATTTAGTTAACTCTTTGCTTGAAAAACAAAATAATTATAAATCTTCAAAATAAAAAATTTAAAATTTAAATATATAAAACTTTAAAATTAAAACATTCCTTTTACTTGGAAACAATAGATAGATGTCATGCATTACTTAAACTTTACATTGAATACCTTTATTATACAAACCTTGAAGGAGATATCAGATCAGTAAAATCTGAATTTTAATCGATTTTTCTCAGGTCTCTAAGATAGAGATTTAGAGAAGTAGACACAATAATGAAAAGAAGCTGATATCTTTTTTGGAGTCAGGTTCACATATTTTTTAACCTAATCCAAAGGTGCCTTTTAGTAGAAGAATTAAAAGTCTTCTGATACCATCCCCATGAATTGAGTAGTATATTTTTTTTCATTTTTTTTGAGTAGTATATTTCTTTAGTTAAATTTGTAACTACATTCAAGGTTCTCTCCTACCTCATTGGAATTCCAGTAAAAAACTTAATGATTCCCGATATGATTGGTGAATAAGAAACAAGAAGTCTAGATGGTGTGGTCATGTCTTTTAAGACCTACTGAGTAGTAGACTATTGATGGCTTAGTATACAATCCTCTCTGAAGTTACTGATTCCCTACACCCCAAATATTTTTCTCCAACACAGATACCTACTAACATGAAGACTTATTATCTATATTATCATATTATCATAACAAATAAGATCCTTGTGCAGGACTGGCTCAATATTAGGAAAATTATTAGCTTAATTGACTATATCAATAACCAAATTAACAAAAATCATATGATTATGTCAATAGATACAGAAAAAGCATTTGACAAAATCCAATACCTATTTCTATTAAAAACAGTAAAGAGCATAGGAATAAATGCAGTTTTCCTTAAAATGATCAGTAGCATCTATTTAAAATCATTAACAAGTATCATATGTGAGGGGGACAAACTAGAACCATTCCCAATAAGCTAAGGGGTGAAACAAGTTTGCCCACTATCACCAGTATTATTCAATATTTAATTAGAAATGTTAGCTTTGGTAATAAGAGAAGAAAAAGAGATTAAAATAATTAGAATAGATAATCATAAACCAAATTATCACTCTTTGTAAATGATATGATGGTATAGTTAGAGAAAAATCAACTAGGGAATCAACTGAAAAAAAATGACTAGAAATAATCCACAGCTTTAGCAAAGTTGCAAAATACAAAATAAATCCACAAAAACTGTCAGCATTTTTATATATTAGCAACAAAGTCCAAGAGCAAGAGAGACAAAGAGAAATTTCATTTAAAATAACTGTAAATAATATAAAATATTTGAGAATCTCCCTTCCAAGGCAAAGTCAGGAATTAAATGAACATAATTACAATACACTTTCCACACAAATAAAGTTAGACCTAACCAATTGTACAAATATCAAATGCTCATGAGTTGGCCAAATGAATATGGCAAAAATGACAATACTACCTAAATTAACCTACTTATTCAGCACCAAACTAATTAAACTCTTAATAAATTATTTCACAAATCTAGGAAAAATAATAACAAAGTTCATCTAGAAGAAGAAAAGGTCAAGAATTTAAAGGGAATTAAGGAAAAAAAATGCAAGTAAAGATGTCCTGGCTATGCCAGGCCTAAAATTATATTATAAAGCAGTGGTCATCAAAGCCAATTGGTTCTAGCTAGGAAATAGTTATCAATCTGTAGAACAGGTTAAGTTCACAGGACAAAATAGTCAATGACTATAGTAATCTAGTATTTGACAAACCCAAAGACCCCAGCTTTTGGGATAAGAACTCACTATTTGACAAAAACTGTTGAGAAAACTGGAAATTAGTATGGCAGAAACTAGACATTGATCCATTGATCCTAACACCATAAAGCAAGATAAGGTCAAAATGGGGTCATGATTTAGACATAAAGAGTCATATAAACAAATTAGAAGAACCTAGGATAGTTTATCTCTAAGATCTCTGGAGAAAGGAATTTGTGGCCAAAGACGAACTAGAATACACTATTGAATGGAAATAGATAATTTTGATTATATTAAGTTAAAAAGGTTTTGTACAAACAATAGCAATGCAGACAAGTTTGGAAGGGAAGGAACAAACTGGGAAAAGTTTTTACATTCAAGAGTTCTGATTAAAGGCCTCATTTCTAATACATATACATATACATATATATATATATATATATATATATATATATATATATATATATATATATATATATATTTAAGCCATTCTCCAATTAATAAATGATCAAAGGATATGAATTTTCAAATTTTCAAATGAAATTGAAACCATTCTGGAAAGCAATTTGGAACTATGTTCAAAAATTGTGCATACCCTTTGATCCAGCAGTGTCACTACTGGACTTGTATCCCAAAGAGATCATAAAACAGGGAAAGGGACCCACATGTACAAAATTGTATGTGGCACCCCTTTGTGTAATGGCAAGAAACTAAAAACTAGGTATCTCCCCATCAATTGGAGAATGGCAGAATAAGTTATGGCACATGAACTGATGCTAATTGAAGTGAGCAGAACCAGGCGATCATTGTATACAGCAACAACAATACAGCAAGATTATACAAAGATCAATTCTGATGAACATGTCTCTTTTCAACAATGAGATGATTGAGGCCAGTTCAAATGATCTTGTGAGTAAGAGAGCCACCTATACCCAGAGAGAGGTTTCTGGGAACTTAATATGGATCACAACATAGCATTTTCACTTCTTTTGTTGTATTTTGCTTGGATTTCATTTTTTCTCATTTTTTTTTCCTTTTTGATCTGATTTTTCTTGTGCAGCATAATAATTGTATAAATATGTATACATACATTGGATTTAACATACATTTAACATATTTAACATATATTGAATTACTTGCCATCCAAGGGAAGGAGTAAAAGGAAAGGAGGAAAATTTGGAACACATGATTTTGCAAGGGTAATTGTTAAAAAATTATCTAATGTATATGTTTTGAACATAAAAAGCTTTAATCCTTAAAAAAGGATAAGAAAAGAAAAGAAACAAATTCTTCTATCGTTATTTGACAAGACAACGAAAATGTGTCAACAGGTTGGACCCAGTTTTGAATATGATGCATTGGTTGTACTCTAGACAATGTTGAATAAGGAGAGCAAGAAGATTTGTCTGTGTTTTTTCATTCTTGTAAACTTTAATTCGACATCTGTGTCCAATAGTTATGATTTGGATTTATTTTATGATTTATTGAAATATGGATCCCAGGGATTTACTGGTAATTGTTGTTTAATTATGCTTTCTAGGGAACTTGATGGTTCTTAAGTAATTTCTTCTAATCCTGACTTAATTGCTTTTGACAGTGAATAATTCAAATATTTTTCCAATTCATTATCCTTAGGACTCTGTTTGGATATCTCTTATAGTTATGGTTGGATTTTATTTTATTTTTTATATTTTTCTCCCTCCCTTTCCCCAAACCCTTCTCACAGATGGCAAGCAATTATGTGTGTGTGTGTGTGTGTGTGTTTATGTATATGTGTGTATCTGTGTTTAGATCAAAAAGGAAAAAAAAAAGGAAAAGGAAATCAAAATTCAAGCAAACAACAAAAAAAAATGTGAAATACTATGTTGTTATTCACACTCAGTCTCCACAATCCTCTCTCTGGGTGCAGATGGCTCTTTCCATTACAAAATCATCAGAACTTGCCTGAATCACTTTGCTGTTGAAATGAGCCATACCCACCATCATACAATCTTGCTATTGCTGTTTACAATATTCTCTTGGGTCTACTCACTTCACTAAACACTTCATGTAAGTCTCTCCAGGTCTCTCTGAAAATATGCTGCTGCTGATTTCTTATAAAACAATAATATTGTATAGCATTCGTATACCATAACTTATTCAGCCATTCTCCAACTGATAGCTGAAAGATATGGAGAATTGAAGGAACTTAAAGGGCTTGGTGATTCTCACTCTCACAGCCCAGCTTCACCTGCACCTACACCAGAGCAGGCTCTTGACCCTCCCCCATCAATTTCACCTTGGGGGGTGGAGAAAGGAGGAGGAGGGGGAATGACAGTGATACCATCAGCACTCCCCCCAGCCAACCCCCTGGGCCATCACTCCATTACAAAAGGCACTACTTAAAGCCCAAAAGAAGGGCAGAATACAGCTGATTTGAAAATAGAAACTTATCTTGTAATTGAAGAGCTTAACTATTCAAGTCAAGAAAAAAAAGAAGATATACTTCTTTCAATCTAGAAATTATCAAAGATCTGAAAAGGCTTGCACTCTTTAGGGGCTACATCATCTTATGTTAAGATATTATTAGAGAATTTGGCTTATGAAATTTTAACCCCTAGTGACTGGAAATCTATAGCAAGGACATGCTTAGAACCTGACAAAACTTGTTGTGGCTTTCAGAGTAGGAACCTAGAATTAATATACCAGTCACCTATGACAACTAACAGGTTTAAGTTCTTATGCAGACACTTTAGCTCAGATTAATTACTCCATACCAGCATATGATCAAATTGCCACTGCTGCTATCAAAACATGGAGCAACCTCCCAAGGAAGCAAGATAGAGGGGCAGCCTTCATAATACTATTACAAGATCCAAATGAAACCTTTGCTGATCTTGTGGGACATTTGTAGACAGCTGTTATAAGAACTATTGGTGAAAATGTAGCAACAGAAATTATGATAAGGAAAATTGCTTTTAAAAATGCTAATGAGATTTGCAGAAGAATTATACTAGGACTACACAAGGATGCTTCTTTGGAGGAGATCATAAGACACTGTGCTACAGTGGGCACAAATACCTTTTATTGCCAGACTATGATGCAGACTTCCCAAGATCCCAATATGGGAAGACAGGGTCCCTTTTAGTAAGGAACTTCCAGAGAGACTCATCAATGTTTTCAATGTGGTAAAGTAGGGCATCTGAACGCTCAATGAGTGAGAAAACAGGGGGGGAGAACAAGACTCAAAACTCCATGTCCAAAATGCAACAGAGGCTTCCACTGGGCATTAGAATGTAGATTGATTGAGGGAAACAGGAAGGGGAGCCCAGCTCCAGGGCCCAAGGCAAAAAATGCTTGGGGCATGATGGCAGCCAATGCTATACAAGGAGAGCCTTTAGAAGTTCTATACTCAGATATGACCAATCAGCAAGAAGCTATCTGATGGGAGAAAGGGATTACAATTGGGGAGAATAGAGTTTGTAGCTGAGAATACTGAGATACCCCTTGGAAAGGTGAAATCTGTTCCTCTCCAGCCTATGGATCCCTTGCTCCAGTCATAGTAGGCTTGACCATTTCACCTCCTGAGAGTACTTATAAAAAAGTGTCCATCCATATACTAATGTGGGAAACTGGGGAATGTGTAGACAATATCCCAGTCACTAATACAGTTAGACAATGTGTGACATATGAACCAGGAGAAGTAGTAGCATCAGGTTTACTGATACAGACTCCTAATAAGCAATCTGGTAATAATTGCCTAGATTCTGACTACAAGCAACAGAATCCAGGAATATTCTAGAAAGCAGATATGACAGCTGACTGTCCTATGCTCACTATCTATATAAAATCTATATAAATGGCATACCATTATAAGGATTTGTAGACACAAATACAGATCGTACAGTCATTAGAGGTGCCAACTGGCCTAATCACTGGCCAAAGATTAAGGCAGACACTTACGTGTCTGGGGTAGGAGGATCACTATCAGCTGAAGTTAGACTACCCTTTTGAGATGGACATTTGAAGATGACACAGGAGTTTTTACTCCTTTTGTAGTAGAAAAATCCCCATAAATATGAGGGGAAGATACATCTTACAACAGTTAGGATTACAAATGAGTACTTTGGCTTTTTAGGCAAGGCTACAGTTGAAGGCTTGCCTGCATTCTCACCTGTTCCCATTCAATGGAAAACTGATACACCAGTGCGGATAGAACAGTGGCCCTTAACAAGTGATAGAATTCAGTCATTATTATAGTACAGGAGCAACTTGACCAAGGACACTTAGCTTCTCTAAGTCCTTAGAATTGCCTTGTATTTGTTGTAAGAAAGAAATTTGGAAAATGGAGGATATTGACTAATTTAAGAAAGTAAAAGAACAGATGGAAACTATGGGAATTCTTCAACCTGGACTTCTATCTCCTACTCAGTTGCCTAGAGAATAACCTTTTGAGTTATAGACATTAAGAACTGTTTCTATTCTATCCCTCTAGATAAGGAGGATATGAAAAGATTTGCCCTTTCAGTGCCCAGCATTAATTTAGCTGAGCCTTATAAAAGATATGAATGGATGGTTTTGCCAAAGGGAATGAAAAACAGCCCTACTATGTGTCAAATGTATGTTGCTGCTGCTATTACTCCAGTAAGAGAAGCACTTCCAAAAGTAATGTTATTACATTACATGGATGATATATTGGGATGTGCATTTGAGGAATAATGTTAGAAGAATGTCTACAAAAGATCATAGAAACACTAAGGAGCTACAAATTGCATATAGCTGCAGAAAAAAATTTAAAGATATTTTCCTTTTTAATATTCAAGATAAGATGCTTACAGTACAAAAACTTTCCTTCATAACAGAGAAGCTAAACACCTTAAATAACTTTCAGATATTGATAGGAGATATCCAATGAATATGTCCAATATTAGGCTTAACTACCTGTCAATTACAATCATTATATGACATTTTAAGGGGATGCAGTGCTTTAAACTCACCACGCCAGCTTACCAAGGAAGTTCAAGACGCTTTGAGAGAAATTGGAAAGACATTGAGTGCTCTTGGATAGGCTGAGCAAATATAATTAAGATGACAGTACTCCATAAATTAATCTATTTATTTAGTGCTATACCAATCAGACTCTTAAGAAACTATTTTAATGACCTAGAAAAAATAACAACAAAATTCATATAGAAGAACAAAAGGTCGAGAATTTCAAGGGAACTAATGAAAAAAAAAATCAAATGAAGGTGGCCTAGCTATACCTGATCTAGAACTGTATTATAAAGCAGCAGTCACCAAACCATTTGGTATTGGCTAAGAAATAGAATAGTTGATCAGTGGCATAGGTTAGGTTTATAGGGCAAGATAGTGAATAAAAATAGCCATATTGTGTTTGACAAACCCAAAGATCCCAACTTTTGGGATAAGAATTTATTATTTGACAAAAACTGTTGGGAAAACTGGAAATTAGTATGGCAGAAACTAGGAATGGACCCACACTTAATACCACATACTAAGATAAGATCAAAATGGGTCCATGATTTAGGCATAAAGAATGAGATCATAAATAAATTAGAGGAACATAGGAGAGTTTACCTCTCAGACTTGTGGAGGAGGAAGGAATTTGTGACCAAAGGAGAACTAGAGATCATTATTGATCACAAAATTGAAAATTTTGATTACATCAAATTAAAAAGCTTTTGTACAAATAAAACTAATGCAAACAAGATTAGAAGGGAAGTAACAAATTGGGAAAACATTTTTACAGTTAAAGGTTCTGATAAAGGCCTCATCTCCAAAATATACAGAGAATTGACTCTAATTTATAAGACATCAAGCCATTTTCCAATTGATAAATGGTCAAAGGATAAGAACAGACAATTTTCAGATGATGAAATTGAAACTATTTCCACTCATATGAAAGAGTGTTCCAAATCACTATTGATCAGCGAAATGCAAATTAAGACAACTCTGAGATACCACTACACACCTGTCAGATTGTCTAAGATGACAGGAACAAATACTGATGAATGTTGGAGGGGATATGGGAAAACTGGGACACTGATACATTGTTGGCGGAGTTGTAAAAGAATCCTACCATTCTGGAGAGCAATCTGGAATTATGCCCCAAAAGTTATCAAACTGTGCATACCCTTTGATCCAGAAGTGTTACTACTGGGTTTATATCCCAAGGAAATACTAAAGAAGGGAAAGGGACCTGTATGTGCCAAAATGTTTGTGACAGCTCTTTTTGTAGTGGCTAAAAACTGAAAAATGAATGGATGCCCATCAATTGGAGGATGGTTGGGTATATTATGGTTTATGAATGTAATGGAATATTATTGTTCTGTAAGAAATGACCAACAGGATGAATACAGAGAGGTTTGGAGAGACTTATATCAACTGATGATGAGTGAAATGAGCAGAACTAGGAGATCATTATACACTTCAATAGCAATATTGTATGATGATGTATTCTGATGCAAGTGGATATCTTCAACATAGAGAAGAGCTAATCCAATTCCAATTGATCAATGATGGACAGAATCAGCTACACCCAGAGAAGGAACACTGGGAAATGTGTGTAAACTCTTAGCATTTTTTTGTTTTTCTCCCCAGGTTATTTTTACCTTCCAAATCCAATTCTTCCTTTGCAACAACAACAACAACAACAACAACAACAACAACAAAATTTGGTTCTGCACATATATATTGTACCTAGGATATAATATAACACATTTAATATATATGGGAATGCCTGCCATCTAGAGAAGAGGGTGGAGGGAAGGAGGGGAAAATTTTGGAACAGAAAAGGGAGTTCAAGGGATAATGTTGTAAAAATTGTCTATGCATATGTATTGTCAAAAAATGTTATAATTATAAAATTAGTAAAAAAAAAAAAAAAAGATTTGTATCTTGTATGTCCACTCTCATAGTAGATTTCTAGGTCCTATTTTTTTATGTAAATTCAAAGACAGATCACTTTCTAACCATATTAGCCAATACTCCTTTATTTCAGGCAGCCCAAGAATTTCTTTTTAAATATCATCAGACTGCTCAAGCTTTACATTTACAGTTTGGGATAATAAAAGAGGAAGTTAGGAGCAGAGTAAAAGCCTGTACAGCTTGCCTTCTTTTCCATGCTCCTATGCACATTCCAGGGAAGAACTCTCGTGAATTGAGACCCAATGAAATTTGGCAAGTGGATGTGACCTATTATAAATCTTTTGTTCATCTGTCTTTTATCCATGTTGTAGTAAACACCTTTTTCAGGATTCTATTTTGCAATATCAGCAGCAAAAGAGACAGCACAAGTGGTCACTGAATTCCTTATATAAGAATTTGCAATTATGGTTGTGCCACAAACAATAAAAACAGATAATGGACCTGCATATACTTCTAAACATTTTGAACACTTGTGCACAGTATAAGATTATACACACTACTGGCATACTTTTTAATCCTCAAGGACAGGCAGTAGTAGAGAGGAGAAACAGAGACATTAAGATGCTCTTCCAAAAACAAAAGAAAGGTGGAGCCACAAGTAACCCTAGAGAACTTCTAAATCTAGCTCTTTATGCTATTAACTTTTTTATCTTTGACAAAGATGCACTGGCTCTGGCAGACAGGTTTTATAACCCAACAGAAGGGCAGTGTCCAGTATGAGCAGCTCCACTATCTTTAGATAATCACCAAGTGATGTGGAGAGACCCAGAAAGTGGTGAATGGAAGGGACAACTGCTTGGGGGAGAGAGTTTGCTTGTATCTCTACAGATGGAGAAGGAATCAGATGGGTGCCAATGAGCCGAATTCGACTTGTCCATAAGAGAGAGACAGAGCAGACCCTTGAATCAAAGGAGAAGACCCAAGAAAGCATCAAATGATTCCATTGCTGCCTGTGCCTAACACTGAAAGAGCCTGGCAGTTATGGCATCAAAAATTAATGAGACTGATGCAGGATTTCAAAACCTTCAAGAATCATTGGATTCCCTAACACATAAAAAAACTGTTAGAGGACTTCAAAATGCAGGACTTCAAAATCTACAGGAATCATTGGATTCCCTAACATATAAAAAGACTGTTGAAGGACTTTGAAAACTTCCAGGGATCATTGGATTCCCTGACAGATGAAGTAATGGGCAATAGATTGGTTTTGGACTATCTCTTGGCTGCTGAAGGAAGCTCATGTGTGACTGTTGTTTACATACCCTCCTTCTAGGACTTCTGGAAATGTTTTACAGCAACATGTTGATTCATATTGCTATATCACCACTTACATGTACAATTCATGTTTGTTACACCACATTGAGCCTGCACTGGCTGTGGGGAGTCATCACTAATAGCCTGTGTGTTATTGCTATGTGCTTGTGTACCTCCCATGCTGATGGGTTTGTGCATACCTGTTTCTAGTAAGACCCTTCAGCCCAGAAACCTTCTAACAATATCTGGCTTGACCCCTTACTTCCTTTGATGTTTTTCATCTCTCTTTCTGAGAAGTCCGGGGGGGGTGATCACCTCCTTTTTGGTGTTTTCACCTCCTTTCCTGAGAAGTTAGCGAGGCTGTGATTACCTCCATTTTGGGGTTCTCACCACCTGTGCTCTAAAACAAAAGAAAGGGGGAGATGTAGAGTGCTAAAACTCTGAAAAAGTGCACTGGAATCAGACAACTGTAGCACTTAAGGTTAATTAGCTATTCAGTGTGAGATAATGGTTCTATAAGCTTATTCTTAGATGATATGGTAATGTGATTGGCACTTGCTGAATGTGTGGTGATGAGATAATTTTAGGCAAGGATTGAAGGGCAGAGAGAGAGAGATCAGAGCCTCTCCTACACAACATGCTGAGGAGAGAAGACTTCAGGCTTCAGGCTCCAGACTCCAGAATCCAAGTTCCATCTTTGATGAGCCACGTGGCGGCTTGCCTGCGTCCTTCACTTCTTTTCCTAAAGACTAAGGACTTTGACTGATCCTGAGTACCTCCAAAGAGCTAGGCTGGACTTTATAACTAAACTATTCTCAAAATTTTCATGAACAAGCCATTCTGTTTTTGATATTGCTAATTGTAGTTTTTGATGCTTTTTTCCTTTTCTGTAGGAAAATAACAGAAAATCTATAATATAATAAAGAAATGCTATAGATTTAATGAATCTCTATATAAAACTACAGAAAAGGAAAAAAGCATCAAAAACTACAAGCAGCAATATTGATTAGGTATTGACCCACATCTAACACCATATACCAAGATAAGGCCAAAATGGGATCATGATTTATGAAAAAGTGATATTATAAGCAAATTAGAAGAACATAGGATAGTTTACCTCTATTTCTGTGTTAGGTGTGGGTCAATGCCTAGTTTCTGCCATACTAATTTCCAATTTTCCCAGCAGTTTTTGTCAAATGGTGAGTTCTTATCCCAAAAGTTGGGGTCTTTGGCTTTGTCAAATGCTAGATTGCTATAGTCATTGACTATTTTGTCCTGTGAACTTAACCTATTCTACATATTGACAATTCTATTTCTTAGTACCAATTGGTTTTGATGACCACTGCTTTATAATATAATTTTAGGCACAGCTAAGCCATTTTCATTTGCCATAAGCCATAATTTCACTTTCATAAGCCATTCAACTTATTGATCCCAAACAAGTCACTTCAAATCTTTTTCATCACTTTTTTTCATTTGTAAAATGTAACTACCTCTCAGGCTAGTTAAAAGTATAAAATTATAATATTTGGAAAGTGGTTTGTAAACCTTAAGTACTATTTGAATGTTATAACAATGATTTAAATAATATGTATATATTAATATATGTGAACTTCTATATTTAAATATGGAATTATTATCAACCATCTAACTACATGTGGAAAGAAAGAAAAAGAAGTGATAAGTGATCTATTTTCTTTTTCTTTCTTTTTTCCATCTTTTTCTTTTTATAAAAAGTATATTTTATAACATTTATATTTTTTGGAATTTTCTTTAAAGTGTCTTAAAAGAAAAACTTTTAAGCATTTTTAAAACTATTCTGGAACCAGGCTTGATTTTTTCTTTCTTTTTTTATTTTTGTTAAGTCTAGCTGCTCTTCCTGACGTCATTCTGCTTAAATGCCATTTACACATCTTCTCAGAGCACATTGATTACTGAAGTGTTAAGAGTTTAAATGTGGACGTATCACTGTCATTGATGATAAAATAGCTTCATATAGAAATATTTTCAAATCTGTTCCATTTTGGGATCACTTGTTGTCCCCCTTCCAAGTTTAATCTATAAATGCTTTGGAGATGATCAGGATGATTGAAATGCCATGCCAAAATTTCTGTAAGCCTATTTTCCCCTTAACTAGTTTCTGCTGTTCTGTGAGGTGATACTTCTCATAATCTTTCATTTCCCCTCTATATTTAACAAATGTGATACTAATCTACAGGTGTGTTGGCAAGTATTTGTGGAATGAAATGGTTTTCATTCAAGGGACTTCTGGCCAATACATATCTAAATCTAGCTCCATAATATCCACTCAAGCAATAGGAAATTCATCAGCTTAAATAAAAAAGAAATTCAATAGAAAAAGAAAGAATATTCCCAAAGAAAATGCTACAGGAGAAAAAAGAAAACAAATATAATGTAGAAGCTAGGAGTTCAAAAGTGCTCTGAATACCATGAAGAAATTCTTTGCAGTAAATGAATACAAAGAAAAATCTTCCCCCAAAGAAATATTTTTAACAACTATAAGTAAAAATGTCAAAAAAGAGAGTTAAATAAGACTTTTCAGAGTAGCTAAAAGCTAGTCAGGAGAATTAAAGAAGTATAAAGGAATGATAGTAGAGATTTTAAAAGAAAATAAAAGTAAGATAATAGTTAAAAACAAATGTTAGAAAAAATCACTCAAGTAGAGGACATTAAGTTAAAAAATGGAAGAGACAACTTCCCCAATGTCATCAAAACTATAGCAATAGATATTTGGCATATAAGAATGTATCTCGTTTATAAAAACTGAAGAATTGAAGGGGCAGAGACAGAGACAACTGATATTAGAATAAGGCTATAGCATATTTAAATGATGCATTCCACACTTTGGAGGCAGTTGTTGGAAGCTTATTTTAACCAAACTACATGTGAAAAGGACTGCAGAAATAGTTAATATGTTACACAGAGTATACCTATAACTTTCTTGCCATTCATTTTGCAAAAAACCTAACTGAATCTAAATATATATATCTTATGATCAAAATAAATTTGGGTGAAATCCCTTTAGGGTGAAAAGTTAGGATTCTTACAAGATGCTAAGTCACTGGAATGGATAAAGACAATAATTATCTTAGTTAGCATGGTTCAGTATTACTAATCTGATCCTACAAGGAGATGTTATGGGCCAGAACTTGAAACAAGGTACTGAGTCGAATTGAGGAGACAATGGTTAAATCTAATTTAGCATTGATTTAATCCTACAACAAATAATGGTTTCCTAGTGATGAAATGATTGGTGTGTGCTCAGTGGGCAGCATATAAGCAAGAAGCTCTCAGGGCCAAGGAGAACTTCCTGGGAGGACTTTGAAAGGACTTCCAGAGATTCAGGAAGCTCTCAGGACTTCGGGAAGACTTCTGGGAGATTCAGAGTCAAGATTCATTCCAACTTCCACCTTTGTGCTGGCTGGAGACATTGGGAGGACCAGAGGCTGAAGCTGGCTGAAGACATTTGGACAAGAGCTCTCAGAAACCAAGGAGAGAGACAGGCCTCTAAGAAAGCTAACCGGACCCAGGAAAAAGATTCAGGACTTTAAAGGATACAATAAAGGATCTGGACTTCAAGTCCTGGTTGCATTTGGGATTATTGAACTGAACTGAAACTAAGGCTGCCTCCAGAATCTCCCCAAGAAACCTGCTCCCAGAAAATGATTATGATTTATTATTTAGAGAAGAGAACAAAAGACCTAACAATCTAAAAATATCATATATATATATATATATATATATATATATATATATATATATATATATATATATATATATATATATATATTATGTATATATATATATACATATATATACATATTTATGTATATATATACATATATATGTATATATATGCATATATATGCATATATATGTATGTATATATATGCATATATATATATATATATATATATATATATATATATATATATATATATATATATATATATTCTATGATCAACATAAATTTGGGTGAAATCACTTTAAGGTGAACATAATTTGAATGAGGACAAATGATCCAATAGGAGAGATTATATTTCTTCCACCCCAAGATGGAGAGGTGACAAAATGCATCTCTGAGGGGCACTGATCTCTGAGGGCAAAAAACTGTCATTGAGCTCATGAAAAATTGAACACAAATGAAATCACTGAACAATGTTTGAGTATGACACTCTGCCTGTTCTGAAAAGAACAATAATATTGAGTTGAGCCTCAATTGAGTAGAAAAGTTTTTGCTTGTACATTGAACTGCTCCAAAGGGCCCAGTGGACAAAAAAACCATCAGAAATGCCATTTCTTGTGAGAAACTTGTCAAGCCCAGCAGTCTAAATAACCTGATCAATATACCCCTTTGATGAATTAGCCTAGAATTCAAGTGACCTGCCCTTTTACACCTAGCAAGTACACCAAATAACCAGCAGTTGAGTCATAATGAAAAGGATAAAAAGGAGGCAATAAATTATAATTAATAGATTCCTGGACTTGGAGTCAGAAATTCCTGATTTGAAATCTCACTTTGGATATTAACTGCATGATTTTGGTTGTCAGTTAACCTTTCTCAACAATTGCCTTATATATAATTAAGGGAGTTGGACTTGATGGCCTCAAAAGTCCTTTGCAATTCTAAACCTGTAATCTTATCATCTCATGAGAAGATGTACCAAAATTTATTTTATCAAAAGAGGAAAATTACACATTAACAATACTCACATTACTCAAACAGAGAAATAAAAGTAAGAAATTGAACACATAGTTTTAAAATGTTTAGGTAAATCAAGTTAATCATTTTAAAAGTGTCAGAAAAATAGAAATTCTAAAAATCAAAAAAAGAAATAAAATTGAAGATAATATTGAGTTGATTAAAAAACACAGCAAACTACTTTGATTTAAAAAAAAGAGAAAAAAGCAGCAAAAGAAGACTCATAATTATTAATTAGGTAGGAGTTGTAGGAGAGAATAATTTTATGAAATAAAGGGAGGACAAAATATAAGAGGGAAAAATATAATAAATTAGTTCATAAACATTTATTTAGGCCTTAATATAAGCCATTATGAGTTTGTAGTGAATATCATAGGGACATGTAAAGTGAAAGTATTTGTGAGTACATTGATATGGGAAATTCAGGATAATGATACCCCTATATCAGAACAGACTGGCAATTTTTCTGCAACTATTAGTCTTAGAATTCTTCTTAGAGCTCTAAAAATTTCAGTGATGTGTCCAGATCACACAATCAAAGTGTCCCTGATAAATGAAGCCCTTCTTGTTTTCAAAAAAAAAAAAAAAAAAAAAAACAACCTCTATTCTATTTTAAACCTCTCTTCTTGAAAGGCAACATATATTTAAATAACTTTATATGAAATCAAAATTTAACTAGATTTATGATTTTATATATTTTGTATGAAAGAGGCAAGGTGCTTTTCCCATATATTTACAGCAAGCTACAGACATTTATCCAGCTTGAAAGGGAAATGCTAATTATTTCAAGGGAACCCATACCTCTTTATACAGCTTTAAATGTTAAGAAATCCTTAGATATAAAGAAACTATTTGCTCCTTTGAATGTTTTACTATTCTTTAGGGTTCCCCCCACTCTGGGGCCAGATAGAATAATTTTATGACTTGTTTCAATTGACTGGTTTTAAAGCACAGTTCTTGAAATTGGCTATAATACCCATCCTGCAGATTTTTTTCTTTCTATATATCTGGAATTAGCAGGATCTGAGTTCAAAATCCAGTCTTAAACAGTCAGTTTCCTGATAAAAAAAATCAAAACAATTTATAGTCATACAAAAAATTATTTAAGTCATTACTGAGTAGAGAAATACAAATTTAAGCAACTTTGAAATATTTTTACATCTATCAGATTAGCTAAAATGATAGAAAGGGAAAGTGACAAATGTTGGAGGAGATATAGAAAAATTGGGACATTAATTTATTGTTCATGGAACTTTGAATTTATGCAAACATTTTGAGAACAATATGAAATTATGCTGAGCTACTAAACTACATATACCTTTTGATTTAGCTATACCACCACTAGTTCTGTTGCCCAAAATAAGTAAAAAAAACAAAAACAAAAAAACACTACATCCTAAAATATTTATAGCAGCTCTTCTTATAGTGGCAAATAACTGGACATTGTGGGTTGCCCATCAATTGGGGTATGGCTAAAGAAGTTTTGGTACATAATTGTGACAGAGCACTACTATACTAAAATAAATGATGAGGCCTGAAATTTTAGAAAAACATGGATATACTTGCACAAAATAATGAAGGGCCAAATAAGCAGAACCAAAATAATTTTGTATACAATATTAGCAATATTAAGAATAACTTAAAGAATTGGTAAATATACTCTTATATAATATGGTTTGACATATGTGTATATTTAAGAATGATGATATGCTGGAGGCTATCTAGAAGAAGGTGAAGAATAGAGTAAAGGGTTTTAAATTCATATATATGAAGACTGGTTAAAGCATCTGAAGATGGTTTTTATGGAAAAAAAGAAAGGAATAAGTATTTATATAGTACCTACCTACTAAAATTTTTACAAATATTATCTCATTTGTTCCTTACACTAATCCTAGAAGGTGAGTGTTATATAATATTCATTATTGAAGTTAAATAAATTGTTCCAGGTCACATAATCAATATTTTTTAAATCCTGAATCTAAGAAATAAAACAAGCATTTTTATTACATAATAGAAAAAAATAGGACAAAAAAGAATTGACCATGAATTTGCCAATGATGAACATCTTGTTATTCCTTTTAAATATATAATAAAATTATGATGTAGCTTTCTTTTTCCTTTCTCTCTTTTCTTCCACCTTAATTATGACTATCATTAGACACAAATATGTATCTACACATAGAAACTCACAAAAACCCACAAAATTAATCAGTGCCACCAGTATTAACAGAAACCGATATAGGAATATCAGTCCCAAGCCTTTTATACACCTTTTGATTCCAATAAAGCTACAAAAATAAAATAAAATTATTTAACTTATTCTTAGCTTTGCTAGTCAGCATAAATCCATTCTGGACTTTAGCCCTCTTGATATTATTTTGAAGTGCTATTCCCTACTTTCATATTTTGTGAGTAGATTGCTAAGAACTATGTACTGTATAAGCAGACCACTAAGAACCTGTCAATTTGTTAAGAACCATCCAGGTTTTTCTAATTACTATTTTCAATTGAAGAATTATAATTGAAAAAGAAAAGGAAGGCTTCCAATACATAAATGACTTTCATACATTAAATATCAAGTACTCCCAAGTGAGAGAGGTATTATCTTCTATTCAGGTGGCATTCTCTTCTGTCCATATTTTTACTTTTTTTCAAAATGTACACTGCAATCCACATACTGATCAAAATGTGCTCTAGTTATCCATGCCTCCAATGTGGAAGGTTCAATCACTATTTATACTACTTCATAGACAGTACTTCTTACTGTAAGATCATTCTGTTCCTTCTCTCTCCATCAAAACAGGTTCATTTATTTTATTGCAGTCTAAGGTAAAAGCCAATCACTTGACAAACACATTTTTACTGAAGTGAAAATAATGTCAATATATTCTTTTTTGAGATTATGCTTTTATAAAATAGAATTTTCAAATATTTTGGTATACTGGTGAAGAAATATTAAGGTATGTGAGGGAGTAATTAATTATACTATGTAAATGACTAGATAATTCATGGATTACAAGATCAAACATTTCCTTATTGAAATAAACATCTTTTTCATTATTTCTTTGACCTGTTCAAGGTATAAAGCTTTACTGTCATAGAAATCATTTTTATAATTTAATATTCAAGTTATTTCAAACCCCTTCTCCCATCAGAACTCACATTATTTTCATCTGCTCTTAACTGTACTAAATGCTTATTCCTCTTTAAATATGTATATATATATATATATATATATATATAGTATAATTGATGCTAGCATATTATATATATATATATACATACATATATATATATACATACATATATATGTAGGAATGTATTCAATAACCTGATCATTTACAAAATTATCTTAATCTCTACCAGAGTAAGTCAGGAACTCAATGTTTTTTATTAAAGGAATAATTCTCTTTTATGAGTGCAAGTTCAACCTATTGCATGAATAAACTTATTGTATATATCTTTTTTCCTATAAAAGATGACAAAATTCATATTTCCATCCTCTGTAAAATTTTTTTTAAAGCATTGGAGTGTTTATAAAGAAGGTACTTTCAAAATACTTAGTTTAATGACATTTCCCATACCATTTTCAAATTCAGAAACTTGTTTATCAACAAATAATAGATAATCTTACCTACATCCAGTAGGAAAATATACCAAATATCACTAGCAATGACTTTAGCTTTATACAGCAATCCTTAATGTCACAGCTTTATTCAGTGACAGCTTGATATAGTGATATAATATAACAGTAATATTTAGTGATCAATTTATATGATGAGGCTGCATAGGAGTCAGATGAGCATACTAGAAAGAGTTCTGATCTTGGTATTAGAAAAACTAAATAAGTCTTACAGTCTGGTTGTCAGACTTCATTTTCTACATTTTTTTTTTAATTGGGAGATCGATCCTTCTGCAATCTTGAGGTATCTTCCTCACTCTTTTAAAACCTTTGAACACAGCATATGGTAACTCAGTAAACAACCCCAATAATTCTTTCATGATGGAATTCATCTGGATCAGATATCGTGAGTTCATCAAGAACAGCCAGTTGTCTTAATACTTTCTCATTACTTAATCTTGCTATCAGTTTCCTGTTAACCAGGTTTTATTGTCTTATTCAGGACAATGATGATTCATTGTAACAGAAAAAAGTAGGAGTGAAATTGGCTGGAAATTTAAACAAATTTCACAATTTTCTGTACAAATATTTGATCATAATTCTGAGGCAATAAATTTTGTCAATACATACTTATGTAAATAAAAGAATTCTATTGGATTCATATGAGTTAATAAATCTTACAATCTGAAAAAATAATGAGACAATTAAAAAGTATATAACAAATTACTTGGCTTGATTTTAGGAAGTATTTAAATGTTAATGTTAATTTCCAATTTACATTATAATAAAAAAGAAATTATAAGTGGATAAAGGGATAAAACAGTTATGATTTTAAAATTCTTGATGAAAATTAGATGAAAATTCATTCATATACAAAGAAAAAATTTACACGTCAGGATATTTACTTCTTTTGTATTGGAATAATGAAAATATACTTTTATACATCAATTAAGATATGGAAGTCAGGGCAGCAGCTGGCATATAGTAAATATTCAGCAAATGTTTCTGACATTCCTTGACTTGATTATCAACTACTATGCATTTTATTATCTTGAAAAAATTAAGGATTGTTTCTTTAAATATTCCACCTCCATTAGCTTGGAATTTTTAAGTAAAGTAGAATGCTTACATGGGAGTATAATGAATTTTTTTGAGAACTTTGAACACTTTATTTTCATTGTTGTTGAAAAAATATAATAAAAAAGTCAATTGCTTATAATTTCTTCTAATATAACATGTTCAACATTCAAAATAGCACATTTTTGAAAATCCTAGAATTATCTACAAATTATTAAAACTATTTCAGTTTGCCTTCAAAATAAAACTTTATTCCTTTCATTGTGTATATCCTCTTCAAAGAAATTAAATTTAAAATAATTAGTAGAAGAAACTGAACAGAAATCAGTGCAGCAAGTGCTCAGAGGAATTTGTTTTTCTTGTTGATATGTTATTAGAATAATCATGTGGCTTTTTGAATAGTATCTATAAGTAATTAGCAAATGCATCCTTCCAGGTCCTTGCCATCTACAATTAATATTTAAATGTTATACGAAATTGTTCATTGTCAAAACTATAATGTCTTATTGGATTAGTTCAAGAAAATGTCTAACTCCTTGAAATGTGCAGCCCATAATGCAATGTACAGACTGATGTTATCTTTCCACACAATGACATTGCGGTGAAGGTGTAAGAACAAATAACAGTCATGAACTCATGCTTCTACTAAATTGTCAGAGAGCATAAAAGCACAGAAGAAGCTGAAAGATAACAGAGTAAGATAGATGAAGGGATTGGAAGAGTGATATAACTCACATATGATTTTCTTGCCTTTCCTTGTAAGCCAGAGAGAAAAATGAATGTGACTTTATCTTCCATTCAGTGAAGTAAATTCCTTATTTTGTAATGAAATACCTCCCTCCCTCCCTTCCTTTTTCCCTCCCTCCCTTTTTCTCTCCCTTCCTTTTTCCCTCCCTCCCTTTTTCTCTCCCTCCCTCTCTCCCTCCCTCCATCCCTCCCTCCATCCCTTCCTTCCTTCCTTCCTTCCTTCCTTCCTTCCTTCCTTCCTTCCTTCCTTCCTTCCTTCCTTCCTTCCTTCCTTCCATCCTTCCTTCTGTCTTTCCTTCCTTCTTCTTTCCTTCCTTACTTCCTTCTTTCTTTTTCATTACCTTTTTTCTTTTTTAAAGCTTTTTTTCAAAACATATCTATAGATAATTTTCAACATTCACCCTACCAAAACTTTGTGCTCCAATTTTTTTCTCCCTCCTTCCCACCCATCCTTACCCAAGGTGAGAAGTAATTCAGTATATCTTAAACATGTGCAATTCTTCTACAAATGTTTCATTAATTACTATGCTGCATAAGAAAAATCATATCAAAAAGAAAAAAAATGAGAAAGAAAATAAAATGCAAGCAAACAACTACAGAAAAGTGAAAATTATATGTTGTGATCCATACTCAGTTCCCACAGTCCTCTCTCTGGGTGCAGATGCTTTCTCCATCACATGACCATTAGAACTGTCCTGAATCATTTTGCTGTTGAAAAGAGCTATGGACATCAGAATGGATCATTGTATAACTTTGTTGTTGCAGTATATAATATTCATTTGATTCTGCTCAATTCACTCAGCATCAGTTCATGTCTCTCCAGGCCTTTCTGAAATCATGCTGCTGATCATTTCTTTTTTTATTAAAGATTTTTATTTTCAAAATACATACATAGATAATTTTCAACATTCACCTTTATAAAACCTTGTATTCTATTTTTTCTTCCCTCCCCACACCCCCTCTTCTAGATGTCAAGTGATCTAATATATGTTAAACATAGTCAATTCTTTTTTACATATTTCCACAAATATAACGCTGAGAAAGAAAAATCAGATGAAAAATGAAAAAAAAAATGAGAAAGAAAACAAAATGCAAGCAAACAACAAGGAAAAGAATGAAAATACTAAGTTGTGGTCCACATTCAGTTCTCATTGTCCTCTCTCTGGGTGAAGATGAATTTCTTCATCATAAAAACATTTAAACTGTACAAAATCAGTTCATTGTGGATGACAGCCATGTCCATAAGAATTGATCATCATATAATCTTCCTGTTGCTTACCCATTTCAACCTTATTTTGGTATACAGTGTTAGGTGTAGATTAATGCCTAGTATCTGCCATACATCTGGGGTCTTGGAGTTTGTAAAAAACTAGATTACTATAGACACTGACTGCTTTGCCTGTGAACCTAACCATTGATTAACTCCTCCATGTCTTAGCTAGTACCAAATAATTTTGATGATTGCAGCTTCATAATATAATTTTAGGTCTGGCATCTTCACTGGCCATCTTCACTGGAATTTCTTTTCATTAATTCTCTTGAAATTCTTGATCATTTGTTCTTCCAGATTAACTTTGTTATTTTTTTCTAGATCTGTAAAATACTTTCTTGGGAGTTTGAGTGGTATGGCATTAAATGAGTAGATTAATTTAGGTAATAGTCATTTTTATTATATTTGCTTAGCCTGCCCATGAAATCATCAATTTCCAGTTGATTAGATCTGATTTTATTTGTGTGGAAAGTGTTTTGTAATTGTGTTCATATAGTTCCTGATTTTCCCTTGGCAGATAGATTACCAAATATTTTATACTATCCACAGTTATTTTATTTTATTTTTTTTAATTTTTTTAATTTTTTATTAATAATTTTTATTATATATATATTTTAATAATATTATCCCTTGTATTCATTTTTCCAAATTATCCCCCCCTCCCTCTATTCCCTCCCCCCGATGACAGGCAATCCCATACATTTTACATGTGTTACAATATAGTCTAGATACAATAAATGTGTGTCAATATCATTTTCCTGTTGCACAATAAACTTTAGATTCCGAAGGTACATGTAACCTGGGCAGACAGATATTAGTGCTAACAATTTACATTCACTTCCCAGTGTTTCTTCTCTGGGTGTAGCTACCTCTGTCCATCTTTGATCAACTGGAAGTGAGTTGGTTTTTCTTTATGTTGAAGATTTCCACTTCCATCAGAATACATCCTCATACAGTATTGTTGTTGAAGTGTACAGTGATCTTCTGGTTCTGCTCATTTCACTCAGCATCAGTTGATCTAAGTCTCTCCAGGCCTCTCTGTATTCCTCCTGCTGGTCATTTCTTACAGAGCAATAATATTCCATAACCTTCATATACCATAATTTACCCAACCATTCTCCAACTGATGGACATCCATTCATCTTCCAATTTCTAGCTACTACAAAAAGAGCTGCCACAAACATTTTGGCACATATATGTGTCTTTCCGCTCTTTAGTATTTCTTTGGGATATAAGCCCAGTAGTAGCGCTGCTGGGTCAAAGAGTATGCACATATCCACAGTTATTTTAAATGGAATTTCTCATTGTATATCTTGCTGCTGGACTTTGTTGATAATATATAAAAAATGCTGATGGTTTATGTGGATTTTTTTGTGTGTGTCCTGCAAGTTTGCTAAAGTTGTGAATTATTTCTAGTACTTTTTTAGTTGATTAGGGAAATTGGTTTATAATTTTCTTTTCTTTTCTTTTTCTTTTGTCTCCCTACCTGGTTTAACTATCAGCATCATATGTATATTATAAAAGAAATTTGGTAGGACTTCTTTCCCAATTTTTTTTCAAATAGCTTGCATAGTATTAGAATTAATTGTTCTTTAAATATTTGGGAGAATTCACTTGTAAATCTATGTAGTCCTGGATATTTTTTCTTAGGGGGTTGATTGATAGCTTGTTCTATTTCTTTTTCTGAAATGGGACTATTTAAATAATTTATTTCCTCTTCTGTTAATTTGGGCAATCCATATTTTTGGAGGTATTCCTCCATTTAACTTAGATTATCAAATTTATTGACATATAGTAGGGCAAAATAACTCCTAATTATACTCTAATTTCCTCTTCATTAGTGGAAAGTTCCCCCTTTCCATTTTTGAGATTAACAGTTTGATTTTCTTTTAATTAAAGGTTTATCTATTTTATTAATTTTTTTTATAAAATCAAATTTATTTATTAATTTAATAGTTTTCTTACATTCAATTTTATTAATCTCTTTTTTTTATTTTCAGAATTTCAAATTTGGTATTTAATTGGATATCTTTTGTTTTGTTTTTGTAGAGGCAATTGAGGTTAAGTGACTTGCGCAGGGTCACAGGGAGAGGAAGTGTTAAGTGTCTGAGTCTAGATTTGAACTCAGGTCTTCCTGATTTCAGAGCTGGAGCTCTAGCCACTGCACTACCTAATTGCCCAACTTGTTCTTTTTCTAGCTTTTTTAGTTGCATCTCCAATTCTTTGATCTTCTTTTTCTCTATTTTATACAATTAAACATGTAAAGATCTAAGACTTCCCCTAAGAATTACTTTGGTTGAATCCCATAAATTTTGGTATGTTGTCTACTGTCATTCTTTTGGATGAAATTATGATTTTGTCTATGATTTGTTTTTTCATCCACTCATTCTTAGGATTATTTAGTTTCCAATTAATTTTGGTTTAAATTTCCCTGGCCCTTTATTACATGTAATTTCAATTCCATCATGATCTGAGAAAGATGCATTTATTATTTCTGCCTTTCTTCATTTGATTTTGAGGATTTTTAATGCCCTAATATATAGTAAAATTTTTGCAAGCCCCATGTACCAACAAGAAAAATATATATTCCTTTCTGTCTCTATTCAATTTTCTCTAAATTTCTATTATACCTAACTTTTAAAAAATTCTCTTTACCTTCTTAATATCATTATTTTTTATTTTGTGGTTTGATTTATCTAGTTCTGATAGAGCAAGATTGAGATGTGCTACCACTATAGTTTTTCTGTCTATTTTTTCTTGCAGGTATCATAACTTTTCCTTCAGGAAGTTGGATCCTATACCATTAAGTGCTTATATGTTTAGTACTGATGTTATTTCATTATCTATGTTATCCTTTAGCAAGATGCAATTTTCTTCCTTATCCCTTTTACTTAGATCTGTTTCTGCTTTTGCTTTATCTGAGATCAGGATCCCTAAATCTGATAGGTTTTTACTTCTATTAAAGCATAATAGATTCTGCTCCAGCCTTTTGCCTTTACTGTGTATGTATCCTTCAGTTTTAAATGTGTCTTTTGTAAATAGCATATTGTAAGACACTGGTTTTTAATCCACTCTGCTATTCACTTTCAGTTTATCAGAGATTTCATCCTATGCACATTCACAGTTAAAATTACTAGCTCTGTATTTCCCACTATCTTATTTTCCCCAAGTTGTGTTTTTCTCTTTCCTTTCCCCATTTCCTTCCTCACCAATGTTTTGCTTCTGACCACCATCTCCCTCAATCTGCCTTCCCCTTTTACAACCTCTCTCCTCTTTCTTATTCTTTATTCTTTTCCGCTTCTATTTCTGTTATCCATTCTATTATGTCCCCCTTTCCTTTCCCCTTTCTCCTCCTACTTCGATATTGGATGAAACAAGTTTCCATATTAAACCAAATATGTCTAATAGTCCCCCTTTGAGCCAAATCTGATGAGATTAAGGGTTAAAAGAAAGCTTATCCCCCATCCTTTCTTTCCCTTAACAATAATAGTTCTTTTCGTCTCTTTGTGTGATGTAATTTACCCCATTTAACCTCACCTTTCAATTTCTTCTATTATAATATCTTTTCTACCTGTAGCTTCTTTTTTATTTCATCACAGTAAAGTGAAATTATACCTATACTCTCTAAGTATATCCCTAACAAAGATACAGTTCTGAAGTGTTACACATGTCACTTTCCCATCTTTTTCCCCCTTTTTATCTTTTTATGCTTCTTTTGAGTTCTGCATTTGAAGATCAAATTTTCTGTTCAGTTCTGTTCTTCTTATCTAAAATAAGTGAAAATCCCTTACCTACTTCAATTAATGTCTATCTTTTCCCCAAAGATAATATTTAATTTTTCTGGATAGTTGATTCTTAGCTACCATCCAAGTTGCTTTGCTGTTCAGAATATCATATTCCAGGACTTTCAGTCCTTTAAAGTGGAAGCTACTAGGTGCTGGGTAATAATGATTGTGGCTCCTTAATATTTGAATTGTTTCTTTTTGGCTGTTTGTAGTATTTTTCCTTGATCTACTAATTCTGCAATTTAGCTAGTATTCCCTGAAGTCTTTATTTTGGGATCTTAAGGATATGATTGGTGGATTCTTTCAATGGCTATTTTATCCTTTGATTCTAGGATATTAGGGCAAGTTTCCTTGATGATGTCTTGAAAGATGTTGTCTAGGCTCTTTGTTTTAATCATGGTTTTCAGAGAGTCCAATAATTCTTAGATAACCTCTCCTGCATCTATTTTCTAGGTCAGTTTTTTATGTTCTTTTACATGTTCTTTTCTTTTTATTTTGTTTGACTGATTCTTGATGTTGCATTGAGTCATTCACTTCCATTGGTTCAATTATAATTTTGTTGTGAATTATTTTCTTCAGTTGACTTTTTTTTTTAATCTCATTTTGCATTTGGCCAATTGAACTTTTAAATGAGTTGTTTTATTCATTGAATTTTTGTTGTGACCCTGGATATCTTAGAATCAGCCAGAATCAGGATAAGCAAAAGTCTTTATTCTTCTTCTTTTGGGGTAGCAGTCAGGGGATTCGATCTAGCAATTTTCACACCTCCTTCCTCTCTCTCCACCTCCATAAGAATGATCTTGCCTCTCCTACTCCATCCTCTCATCTCTCTCTTTTCCTTCTTTGTCCACACTCACTGATCCAGCACAGAATAGTTGGAGAGGGTCATTCTCCAAGCATATGTTAATAGAGAATTGTCCAATTGGTAATTAGCATGCTACCTACATGATAACCTACATGTTAGGTTACCTTGCATTTGCTCAGTTCTAGCCCTTTACATCTCCTGCTTTCTTTTGTTTCATAGCACATGTTGTCACTCCATCCCTGACTTTTCAGGGAGGTGAGAACCCCAAAAAGGAGGTGATCACACCCCCCTGACTTCTCAGGAGGGAAGATGAAAGCACTAAAAAAGAGATAATAACACCCTCTCTGACATCTCAGGAAGGGAGATGAAAAGCACCAAAGGGAAGTGGGAATTGCTACCGCGTTTCTGGGTTGAAGGATCTTATTAGAAACAAGTATGCACAAACCCATCAGCATGGGAGTTATTACACAAGCACATAACAATAATGCAGAGGCTATTAGTGATGACTCTCCCCACAGTCAGTGCAGGCTCGATGTGGTGTAACAAACATGAATTATACATGCAAGTAGTGATATAACAAACAATATAAATCAACACAGTTTTGTAAAAGATTTCCAGAAGTCCTAGAAGGAAGGTATGTAAACATCAGTCATACATACGCCTTCTTCAGCAACCAAGAGATAGTCCAAAACCAATCTATTGTCCATTGCTTCACATGTCAGGGAATCCAATGATCCACACAAGTTTTTGAAGTCCTGCAACAGTCTTTTTATATGTTAGGGAATCCAATGATTCCTACAGGTTTTGAAGTCCTACAACAGTACTATGTCTCAGAGAATCCAGTGATTCCTGAGGGTTTTGAAGTCCAACAATTTTTGATGGCCATGAGTCAAATGCCATAACTGCCATGCTCTTTCAGTGGTGGGCACAGTCAGCAACAGAAGCAGCCAATGTTTCTTGAGTCTTCTCTTTCGTTTCAAGGGTCTGCTTGGTCTTTCTCCAATGGACAAGGTGAATATAGCTCATTGGCACCTATATGATTCCTTCTCCATATGTAGAGATACAAGCAAACCCTTTCCCCCAAGCAGTTAACCTATCCGGTCCCTTCCTTTCACTACTTTCTGGGTCTCTCCACATGTCCTGGCGATTATTTAAAGACAGTGAACTGCTCATACTGGACACTGTCCTTCCGGTGGGTTATAAAACCTGTCTGCCGGAGCCAGTGCATCTTTGTCAAAAATTTAAAAATTAATGGTATAGAGAACTAAATTTAGAAGTTGTCTAGAGTTACCCATGGCTCCCCCTTTCTTTTGTTTTTGGAGGAGTGTCTTAATATCTCTTTTTCTTTTCTCTACTATTGCCTGACCTTGAGGATTAAAAGGTATGACAGTGGTATGTAAAATCTAATACTGTGCACAAAAGTGTGCAAAATGTTTAGAAGTATATGCAAGTCCACTGTCTGTTTTTATTGTTTGTGGCACACCCATAATTGCAAATGCTTCTGTAAGGAATTCAGTAAGCACTTGGCTGTCTCTTTTGCTGCTGGTATTGCAAAAGTGAATCCTGAAAAGTTGTCTATCACACAGTGGATAAAAGATAGATGAGCAAAAGATTTATAATGGGTCACATGCATTTGCCAAATTTCATTAGGTCTCAAACCATGAGGGTTCTTCCCTGGAGGGAGTGTAGGAGCATGGAAAGGAAGGCAAGCTATATAGGCTTTTACTATGCTTCTAGCTTCTTCTCTTCTTATTCCAAATTGTAAACATAAAGCTCAGGCAACCTGATAATATATAGAATGAGATTCTTCAGCTTCTTGAAATAAAGGAGTATTGGCTAACTGTAAAGGGCTAGAACTGAGCAATGCACTTGGATGATGAAGCACGTGAGACTAATTGCCAATTGGACGGTTCCCTATTAACTTGTTTAAGGTTGACCCTCCCCAGCGGTTCTGTGCTGACTTGATTGGTGAGACAAAGAGAGGGAAGTGACTTGTGTGGGAGGAGCAAGAGAAACTTGGGTGGTGGAACTCACGCTCACTTGCACTCGTGACCGGGCGTTGGAGGCGAAGGTAAAGATCTAGAATAAAGACGTTTAGTGATCCTGACTCTTGCTGATTTCTGGAAAGATAGAGTTCCAGCATTTGGCGTCCAACGTGTGGCTGGCACCCTACTTCCACCGAAGTCCTCCTGTGACCAGGAGATTAGGTGAGTATTCTAATAGAAATAAGGAACTTACCTTGTTAAGGACTAAATCAGCAATCTCTAGTAACTGAGATGGGGCAGATGTTAGGTAAATCCTGGGCCTCAGCTGACCCTGCTCCAACCCCAGCCCCTGCCTCATCTAGCAATGCTATAGAGGATATAATTAAGATAATTGATGAGAAAAGTTTACTTGTTCCCATCCCACAAATGAATAATCTCATACACTCATTGATTCGCACGTCCCCTTGGTTCTTAAATGAAGAAAAACTACGTATAGATAAATGGAAGCTAGTGGGACTTGAAATGAAAGAATTTTACTCAAAAAATGGGAATTGTCAAATTTTCCCAGAGGTATTTTACCTATACAACTTGATTCTATTAGACTTAAGCTATCAAGAAGAGTTTAGAAGAAGGAAGAGTTCTAAAAAGGCTCAGAGAAGGAAGCGTGAGGAACAAAAGATAGAAGATAGGCAAACTCAGGACATTGCCAGAGGGCAAGGGGATTTGAATGAGGAATCTGAGGGTGTAGACTCTGATTGTCCTGAAGAAATTTCAACCCCACCTAGAGAGCAGATTATTGATCAGCCCACATCCACTCCACCTTCAGGGACGGAGGGAGGAGGAGTAGTGGGAGGGGCGGTGACCTCATCAGCGCCCCCCCCTCCTCCCACACAGAGCCCCCCCTCCCAACAACTGCCCACTCCTGTAACTAGATTAGAAAGAGGGCTTATTGAAGCAACTGAAAATGGAAAAGAAGTAGATAATGATTTCAAACTTCAAATTTTTCCCGTGATTCAACAGCGTAATTCTGCAGGTCAAGAGAGTAGAAGATATGCTCCTTTTAATATGGATGTCCTTAAAAACCTGAAAAAATCTTGCACTGTCTTTGGGGCTACATCAGATTATGTTAAAATGTTAATACACAATTTGGCTTATGAAACCTTAACCCCTAGTGACTGGAAAGTCATTGCAAAAGTGTGCTTAGAACCTGGACAAAATTTGTTGTGGCTTTCTGAATTTACTGAGCTCTGTAGAATTCAAGCCCAACAAAATAGTCAAAATGCAGCTAATACTTCCATCACCTATGACCTACTAATGGGTATAGGTTCTTATGCAGACGCTTTGGTACAGATTAATTACTCCATAACAGCATTTGAGCAAATTTCTGCTGCTGCTATCAAAGCATGGGCTTCTCTCCCCAGTAAAAACTACAAGGGTGAGACCTACACAAAAATTGTACAGGGACCAAATGAACCTTTTGCTGATTTTGTGGCACGTTTGCAGACAGCTGTCATACAGGCAAATGGTGAAAATGAAGTAACAGACACTTTGGTGAGGCAACTTGCTAGAGACAATGCCAATGAGGTTTGTAGAAGGATTATACTAGGACTACGTAAGGATGCTCCTTTAGAGGAGATCATAAGACGCTGTGCCGCAATGGGCACAAATACCTTTTATAGCCAGGCTATGGTGCAGACTTCCCAAGATCCCAACATGGGGAGACAGGATCCCTTTTGGCAAGGGGTTTCCCGAGAGACTCGTCAATGCTTTCAATGTGGTAAAGTAGGCCATTTGAAAGCTCAATGTTGGCACAGAGACAGAGTGAGAAGACAGGCTGGGAGAACAAGACCCAAAACCCCATGTCCAAAATGCAACAGAGGACTCCATTGGGCCTCAGAGTGTAGACTGATTCAGGGAAACGGGATGAGGGGCCCAGCTCCAGGGCCCCAAGCAAAAAACACTTGGGGCATGATGGCAGCCGATGCCACACCCAGAGAGTGCCTCCAAGTCCAATACCCAGACATGATCAATCAGCCAGGAAGCCATCTGAGGGGAGAAAGGGATTACACAATCAGTCAGCCAGGAAGCAACATGATGGGAGAAAGGGACTACAATTAGGGAGGATAGAGTTGTATGCAGCTGGGACAATTGAGATACCCCCTGGAGAGGTGAAATCTGTTCCTCTCCAACCTATGGATCCCTTGCCTCCAGGCACAGTAGGCTTGACCATTTCACCTCCTGAGAGTACTTACAAGACAGTGTTCATTCATACACTGATGTGGGAAACTGGGGAATGTGTAGATAATATCCCAGTCACTAACACAGGGAGACAATGTGTGACTTATCAACCAGGGGAAGTAGTAGCATCGGGTTTATTGATACAGATCCCTAATAAGCAATCTGGTGACAGTCGCCCACGTTCTGACTCCAAGCAGAAAAACCCAGGAATATACTGGACAGCAGCTGTGACAGCTGACCGACCTATGCTCACCATCTATATAAATGGCATAGCATTAGAAGGACTGGTGGACACAGCTGCAGATTGCACAGTCATTAGAGGTGCCAACTGACCCAGTCACTGGCCAAAGACTAAGGCAGACACCTACATGTCTGGGGTAGGAGGATCAATAGCAGCTGAAGTTAGTGCTACCCCTTTAAGATGGGTATTTGAAGGTGAAACAGGAGTTTTTACTCCTTTTATAGTTGAAAAAATCCCCATCAATCTGTGGGGAAGAGACATTTTACAACAATTAGGGTTAAAAATGAGTACTTTGGTTTTTTAGGCAGGGCTGCTGTTGAAGGCCTGCCAACACTTTCACCTGTTCCTATCCAGTGGAAAACTGATACACCAGTGTGGATAGAACAGTGGCCCTTAGATAACAATAAAATTCAGGCCTTACTAGATATAGTACAGGAACAACTTGATCAAGGACACTTACAACCTTCTCTAAGTCCTTGGAATTCCCCAGTATTTGTTGTAAAAAAGAAATCTGGAAAATGGAGGATGTTGACTGATTTAAGAAAGGTAAATGAACAGATGGAAACTATGGGAACTCTTCAACCTGGACTTCCATCTCCTACTCAGTTGCCTAGAGAATGGCCTCTGTGGGTTATAGACATTAAGGATTGTTTCTATTCTATCCCTCTAGATAAGGAGGATATGAAAAGATTTGCCTTTTCAGTGCCCAGCGTTAACTTAGCTGAGCCTTATAAAAGATATGAATGGACAGTTTTGCCACAGGGAATGAAAAACAGCCCTACTATGTGTCAAATGTATGTTGCTGCTGCTCTTACTCCAGTAAGAAAAGCATTTCCAAAAGTAATGTTATTACATTACATGGATGATATATTGGGATGTGCACCTGAGGAACAAATGTTAGAAGCATGTCTACAAAAAACCATAGAAACACTAAGGAATTATAAATTGCACATAGCTCCAGAAAAGATTCAAAGACATGCTCCTTTTCAATATTTAGGATATGAAGTATATCCTAAGGTGCTTACAGTACAAAAACTCTCCTTAAGAACAGAGAAGCTAAACACCTTAAATGACTTCCAGAAATTGATAGGAGATATCCAATGGATGCGTCCCGTGCTAGGCTTGACTACCTGTCAATTGCAACCATTATATGACATTTTAAGGGGAGACAGTGCTTTAAATTCACCACGCCAGCTTACAAAAGAAGCTCAAGAGGCTTTGAGACAAGTTGAACTGGCTTTATCCAATGTGGTTGAAAGAGTCACTCAAAAACCCTTGGAAATATCAGTTTTTGCTACACAAGAGGCCCCCACAGCAGTCCTTCATCAAGGAGACAGTGTGATAGAGTGGGTGAACCTCCCAGCACAACCAGAACAAAGCCTTATTCCTTACCCAGTGCTTGTGGCTAGAATTTTATTAAAGGCCATTAAACGAGCAGTACAATTATCTGGGACAAGACCTGATAAGACCTTTTATACTAATGCACAAGTTAATGTGTGCTGCGAAACCATCCCAGAGTGGCAAATTTTATTAGCCATGGCTCCAAATTTTGCACACGGGTCTCCATTAAAGATAACCAGACTGCTACATAATTGGCAATGGATTCTTGAAGAAAAGGTTTCTAAAGTTCCTCTTAAAGGACCAACTATCTTTACAGATGCATCCAAACATAATATTTGCGCTGTGTATTCTCGTGACTTAACTATAAAGAGAGTAATCAGAACTCCTTTTCAGTCCACTCAGCAGAATGAATTGTATGCAATCATTCTAGCTCTTGCTTATTATCCGGGAGACATAAATATAATATCTGATTCAGCCTATTCAGTAGGTGTGGTACAAAGAATTGCCACAGCCCAAATAAAATTTGTAGCCTCCAATATATATCAGCTCTTTAAAGAGCTTCAAGAGCAAGTGAGAAAGCATCCAGGTAAGATTTATATTTTGCATGTCCATTCCCATAGTGGACTTCCAGGTCCTATTTTTGATGGTAATTCAAAGGCAGATAGCCTTCTAACCATGCTGGCCAGTACTCCTTTATTTCAAGAAGCACAAGAGTCTCATTCTAAATATCATCAGGCTGCCTGAGCTTTACGTTTGCAGTTTGGAATAACAAGAGAAGAAGCTAGGAGCATAGTAAAAGCCTGTACAGCTTGCCTTCCTTTCCATGCTCCTACACTCCCTCCAGGGAAGAACCCTCGTGGTTTGAGACCTAATGAAATTTGGCAAATGGATGTGACCCATTATAAATCTTTTGGTCGTCTATCTTTTATCCATGTCGTGGTAGACACCTTTTCAGGATTCACATTTGCAATACCAGCAGCAAAAGAGACAGCCCGAGTGGTCACTGAATTCCTTATACAAGCATTTGCAATTATGGGCGTGCCACAAGCAATAAAAACAGACAATGGACCTGCATATACATCTAAACATTTTACACACTTTTGTGCACAGTATAAGATTTTACACACCACGGGCATACCCTTTAATCCTCAAGGGCAGGCAATAGTAGAGAGAAGAAACAGAGATATTAAGACACTCCTCCAAAAACAAAAGAAAGGGGGAGCCACGGGTAACCCTAGAGAACTTCTAAATTTAGTTCTCTATACCATTAATTTTTTAATTTTTGACAAAGATGCACTGGCTCCAGCAGACAGGTTTTATAACTCACTGGAAGGGCAGTGTCCAGTGCGAGCAGCTCCACTGTCTTTAGATAATCGCCAAGTGATGTGGAGAGACCCAGAAAGTGGTGAATGGAAGGGACCAGATAGGTTAACTGCTTGGGGGAGAGGGTTTGCTTGTATCTCTACAGATGGAGAAGGAATCAGATGGGTGCCAACGAGCCGTATTCGCCTTGTCCATCGGAGAGAGACAGAGCAGACCCTTGAAACGAAGGAGAAGGCCCAAGAAACATCGGGTGGTTCCGTTGCTGACTGTGCCCACCACTGAAAGAACCTGGCAGTTATGGCGTTTGACCCATGGACATCAAAAACTGTTGGACTTGAAAATCCTCAGAAATCATTGGATTCTCTGAGACATCATAAGACTATTGTAGGACTTGAAAGTCTCAGGAATCATTGGATTCTCTGAGACATCATAAGACTATTGTAGGACTGAAAGTCCTCAGGAATCATTGGATTCTCTGAGGCATCATAAGACTATTGTAGGACTGAAAGTCCTCAGGAATCATTGGATTCTCTGAGGCATCATAAGACTGTTGCTGGACTTCAAAAACTTGTGGGGATCATTGGATTCCCTAACATATAAAAAGACTGATGTGGGATTTCAAAAACTTGTGGGGATCATTGGATTCCCTAACAGTGAAGCAATGGACAATAGATTGGTTTTGGACTATTTCTTGGTTGCTGAAGAAGGGGTATGTGTGTCTGGTGTCTACATACCCTCCTTCTAGGACTTCTGGAAATCTCTTACAATACCATGTTGATTTATATTGTTTGTTATGTCACTATTTGCATGTACAATTCCTGTTTGTTACACCACATCGAGTCTGCACTGATTGTGGGGAGAGTCACCACTAATAGCCTCTGCGTTATTGCTATGTGCTTGTGTAATAACTCCCATGCTGATGGGTTTGTGCATACTTGTCTCTAATAAGGCCCTTCAATCCAGAAACCCGCTAGCAAATCCCCACTTCTCTTTGGTGCTTCTCATCTCCCTTCCTGAGATGTCAGGGAGGGCGTGATTATCTCCTTTTTAGTGCTTTCATCTCCCCTCCTGAGAAGTCAGGGGGGGCGTGATCACGTCCTTTTTGGGGTTCTCATCTCCCTGAAAGGTCAGGGATGGCGCGACCTCCTGTGGTCTAAAACAAAAGAAAGCGGGAGATGTAAAGGGCTAGAACTGAGCAATGCACTTGGATGATGAAGCACGTGAGACTAATTGCCAATTGGACGGTTCCCTATTAACTTGTTTAAGGTTGACCCTCCCCAGCGGTTCTGTGCTGACTTGATTGGTGAGACAAAGAGAGGGAAGTGACTTGTGTGGGAGGAGCAAGAGAAACTTGGGTGGTGGAACTCACGCTCACTTGCACTCGTGACCGGGCGTTGGAGGCGAAGGTAAAGATCTAGAATAAAGACGTTTAGTGATCCTGACTCTTGCTGATTTCTGGAAAGATAGAGTTCCAGCAGCTAACATAGTTAGAAGGCTATCTGCCTTTGAATTACCATCAAAAATAGGACCTGGAAGTCCACTATGAGAGTGGATATGCAAGATATTAATCTTACCTGGATGCTTTCTCACTTCCTCTTGAAGTTCCTTAAAGACCTGATATATATATTGGAGGCTACAAATTTTATTTGGGCTGTGGCAATTCTTTGTACCACACCTACTGAATAGGCCGAATCAGATATTATATTTATATCTCCTGGATAATAGCTAAGAGCTAGAATGATTGCATACAATTCATTCTGCTGACTGGACTGAAAAGGAGTTCTGACTACTCTCTTTATAATTAAATCATGAGAGTATACAGCACAAATATTATGTTTGTATGCATCTGTAAAGATAGTTAGTCCTTTAAGAGGAACTTTAGAAACCTTTTCTTCCAGAATCCATTGCCAATTATGTAACAGTCTGGTTATCTTTAATGGAGACACATGTGTAAAATTTGGAGCCATGGATAATAAAATTTGCAACTCTGGGATGGTTTCACAGCACACATTAACTTGTGCATTAGTATAAAAGGTGTATATCTTGTCAGGTCTTATCCCAAATAATTGTACTGCTCACTTAATGGACTTTAATAAAATTCTAGCCACAAGCACTGGGTAAGGAATAAGGCTTTGTTCTGGTTGTGCTGGGAGATTCACCCACTCTATCACACTGTCTCCTTGATGAAGGACTGCTGTGGGGGCCTCTTGTGTAGCAAAAACTGATATTTCCAAGGGTTTTTGAGTGACTCTTTCAACCACATTGGATAAAGCCAGTTCAACTTGTCTCAAAGCCTCTTGAGCTTCTTTTGTAAGCTGGCATTGTGAATTTAAAGCACTGTCTCCCCTTAAAATGTCATATAATGGTTCCAATTGACAGGTAGTCAAGCCTAACAAGGGATGCATCCATTGTATATCTCCTATCAATTTCTGGAAGTCAGTTAAGGTGTTTAGCTTCTCTGTTCTTGAGAGTTTCTGTACTGTAGGCACCTTAGAGTATACTTCATATCCAAAATATTGAAAAGGAGCATGTCTTTGAATCTTTTCTGGAGCTCTGTGCAATTTATAATTCCTTAAGTGTTTCTATGGTTTTTTGTAGACATGTTTCTAACATTTGTTCCTCAGGTGCACATCCCAATATATCATCCATGTAATATAATAACATTACTTTCGGAAATGCTTTTCTTACTGGAGTAAGAGCAGCAGCAACATACATTTGACACATAGTAGGGCTGTTTTTCATTCCCTGTGGCAAAACTGTCCATTCATATCTTTTATAAGGCTCAGCTAAGTTAATGCTGGGCACTGAAAAGGCAAATCTTTTCATATCCTCCTTATCTAGAGAGATAGAATAGAAACAATCCTTAATGTCTATAACCCACAGAGGCCATTCTCTAGGCAATTGAGTAGGAGATGGAAGTCCAGGTTGAAGAGTCCCTATAGTTTCCATCTGTTCACTTACCTTTCTTAAATCAGTCAACATCCTCCATTTTCCAGATTTCTTTTTTACAACAAATACTGGGGAATTCTAAGGACTTAGAGAAGGTTCTAAGTGTCCTTGGTCAAGTTGCTCCTGTACTATGTCTAATAAGGCCTGAATTTTATTGCTACCTAAGGGCCACTGCTCTATCCACACTGGTATATCAGTTTTCCATTGGATAGGAACAGGTGGAAGTGTTGGCAGGGCTTCAAAAACAGCCCTGCATAAAAAAACAAAGTACTCATTTTCACCCCTAATTGTTGGAAAATGTCTCTTCCCCACAGATTGATGGGGATTTTTTCAACTATAAAAGGAGTAAAAACTCCTGTTTTGCCTTCAAATATCCATCTCAAAGGGGTAGCACTAACTTCAGCTGCTATTGATCCTCCTACCCCAGACATGTAGGTGTCTGCCTTAGTCTTTGGACAGTGACTGGGCCAGTTGGCACTTCTAATGACTGTACGATCTGCACCTATGTCTACCAGTCCTTCTAATGGTATGCTATTTATCTAGATGGTGAGCATAGGTCAGTCAGCTGTCACAGCTGATGTCTAGTATATTCCTAGGTTTTGCTGCTTGGAGTCAGAATATGGGTAACTATCACCAGGTTGCTTATTAGGAATATCAATAAACCCGATGCTACTACTTCTCCTGATTGATAAATCACACATTGTCTACCTGTGTTAGTGACTGGGATATTATCTACACATTCCCTAGTTTCCCACATCAATGTATGAATGAACACTGTTTTTTTGTAAGTACTCTCAGGAGGTGAAATGGTCAAGCCTTCTGTGCCTGGAGGCAAAGGATCCATAGGCTGGAGAGGAACAGATTTCACCTCTCCAGGGGGTATTTCAGTTGTCAACTCTATTCTCCCTAATTATAATGCCTTTCTCCCATCAAGTTGCTTCCTGGATGATTGATTGTGTAATCCCTTTCTCTCATCAGGTGGCTGCCTGGCTGATTGGTCATGTCTAAGTATTGGACTTCTAAGCAATCTCTGGGTGTGTCATTGGCTGCCATAATGCCCCAAGTGTTTTTTGCTTGGGATCTGGCCCCTCATCCCATTTCCCTGAATCAGTCTACACTCTGATGCCCAAAGGAACCCTCTGTTGCATTTTGGACATGGGGTATTGGGTCTTGTTCTCCCACCCTATTTTCTCACTCTATCTCTATGCCAACATTGAGCTTTCAGATGTCCTTCTTTACCACATTGAAAGCATTGATGATTCTCTCTGGAAGTCCCTTGCCAAAAGGGACTCTGTCTTCCCATATTGGGATCTTGGGAAGTCTGCATCATATCCCGGCTATAAAAAGTATTTGTGCCCACTGTGGCACAGCATCTTATGATCTACTCTAAAGGAGCAGCCTTGTGGAGTCCTAGTATAATCCTTCTGCAATCCTCATTAGCATTTTCTTTAGCAAGTTGCCTTACCAATATGTCTGTTATTGTATTTTCCACATTAGTCCATATGACAGTTGTCTGCAAACATCCCACAAAATCAGCAAAGGGTTTATTTGATCCTTGTACAATTTTTGTGAAGGTCTCCCCCTTATTGTTTTTTATTGGTGAGAGAAACCCATTCTTTGGTATCAGCAGCAGCAATTTGCTCATATGTTGCTATGGAGTAATTAATCTGTACTGAAACTTCTGCATAAGAACCTACACCTGTTGGTGTAGGTCACAGGTGAGTGAAGTATTAATTCCACTTTGACTATTTTCTTGGGCTTGTATCCTACAGAGTTCACTATATTCAGAAAGCCACAACAAGTTTTGTCCAGGTTCTAAGCATATCCTTGCTATAGATTTCCAGTCACTAGGGCTTAAGACTTCATAAGCCAAATTCTGTAATAACATCTTAACATAAGCTGATGTACCCCCATAAAGAGTGCAAGCCTTTTTCAGGTCTTTGAGGATGTCTATATCAAAAGGAGCATATTTTCTGCTTTCTTGACCTGAAGAGTTAAACTGTTGAATCAGGGGAAAATTTTGAAGTCTCAGATAACTACCTATTTCCTTCCCTTCTTCTGTGGCTTTAAGTAGAGACTTGCAGTCTAGTCCTAGGAGGGGGTGATTGCTGGGCAGGAGGTACTGGTGATATCACCGCCCCTCACACTACTTCTCCTCCCTCCATCCTTGAAGATGGAGTTGATGGAGGCCTATCAATAAACTGCTCCCTAGTCAGGGTTGAAGCTGCCTCAAGAGAGCCAGAATCACCACGCCCTTGAACCTCATTTAAGTCCCATTGCCCTTGGGTCAGGTCTTGAGACTATTGTCTTTCTTTTTTCCCTCATATTTCCTCATCTGGATGTTTCTAAAACTTTTCCTTTTTCTACAATTTGCAAGATTGTTTAAAGCCAATTGAATTATTTTGTATATTTAAAATACCTCTGTGGAAATTGAATGAGGACCTGTATTATTGTAGAATTCACTAAGTTGTTCTCCAGTGAGTTTCCATTTATCTACAGTTATTTCTTCTTCCTCTAAATACCAAGAGGATGTGTATTTTAATGTGCCCAAGAGTCTAGCAATCTGTACCCAGGTTATAAGTAAACTTTGCTTCTCAATTAAGTTAAGCATTCTTTCTATAGTGCCACTTTGGGGTGGAAGTGGGGGTGGGGCTGGGGCTGGGGACAGGGGAAAATCTTTTCCTAACATCTGCCCCATTTCAGCTATAAAAGGATACTAGTTTAAGAAAGTAAGTTCCTTGTTTGTCTATTAAAGTGCTTACCTAATTTCCTGGTCACCAGAGAACTTCAGGGGAAGTAGAGTGGTTGGCCCACACTTTGGACACCAAATGTTGTGACCCTGGATATCTTAGAATCAGCCAGAGTCAGGATAAGCAAAAGCCTTAATTCTTCTTTTGGGGTTGCAGTCAGGCAATTGGATCTAGCAATCTCCAAACCTCCTTCCTCTCTCTCCACCACCAAAAGAATGATCTTGCCTCTCATACTCCACCCTCTCATCTCTCTCTCTTTTCCTTCTTTGTTCACTGTGGCACAGCATCTGATGATCTCCTCTAAAGGAGCAGAATAGCTGGGGAGGGTCATTCTCCAAGCATATGTTAATAGAAAATTGTTCAATTGATAATTAGCCCTATGTGCTAGTTTATCTTGCATTTGCTCAGTTCTAGCCCTTTACAGATTTTTTTTTCACATTTCAGAAATTCTGTTTTTCAAGGAACTGTTTTCTTTTTCCATTTCACCAAAACTATTCTTTAAGGAGTCATTTTCTTCAAACAATTTCTGTGTTTCCTTTTCTAGATCTCTCTTTTCCTTTCTCCATTTTTCTTCTAACTCTCTTTAAACATCCTTTTTGAATTCTACCAAGACAGCCCAAGACTAATCTATATCACTCTTTGAGGCTTCATCTTGACATATATTGCATTTAGTGTCTTTGACTTTGAGGCCTGTTCTTACCTTTTCCATAAAAGCAAATCATGGTTAGAGCTAGTTTTTGTTGTTGTTGTTGTTGTTTTTTATTTTTTATTTTTATTTTTAAAGATTGAGGTCTGCTCTTAGAGTAAAGGGTAGATTATATCAAGCACCCTCTACAAGAAACAGCTGGTTTCCTAGCTTCACTGGGACCAGGATTGCAGGCTTCCTTTCTATGCTGGTTGGGTATGGCCAATGCCCCTATTGTGCTTTGGTTCAAAGATTACTATTTACCTTCTGTAGCTTTGTTGGAAGCCTCACAGATAATCTGCTGATCCACTGACTTCTGAACCAGGTCAGAGTAGCAAAAGCTATTACATTTTGGCTATAAGCCTCCCACTAGGTTCCCCCAGCATGTGGAAGCCTTTCAGCCCTACACTGTGCTATGGTTCACCTGCATTGGCCTGCAATTTCCCCATTGCTTGATTGAGACAGATCTTTCCTAAAGTTCTTCTAAAATATTGTTTGCTGCAAATTTGTTTCACTTAAAATATTTATAGATTCTATCACTCCAGAACCCATTCAGAGGCTTAATGTGATGTTGATCTGAGGGAAGCCAGGAAGAACTCAGGCAATGATCTGTCTACTCTCTGACATCTTGTCTTCACCCCTTTCATTTTCTTCTACAAAATGACTAGTATTGAAATGTTTTACACAATTGCACATGTATAACCCACATTAAAGTGCTTACTACTTAAAGAGGAAAGGAGAAACAAACAAAAACAAAACAACAAAACAAAACAAAAAAATTGTTAAAATAGTTTTTACCTATAATCAGTAAAAATAAGATATTATTCAGAAATTTCCACTTCAATAGCCTTGGAATTTTTGAATAAACAAGAGAGTATAATGAAGGTCACTGAATGATTTTACCATGAACTCAAGCAATTTTATGTAAGCATTTATGAGAACTTTGGAAAAAAAGGTCTCAGGGTTAATAGAGAAATAAGGACTTTCTTTATGAATCCATTACACTATAATGAACTATATGTATATATCGCTTTATGGGGCAAATAGATGGCATTGTGCATAGAACACCATCTCTAGAGTCAGGAAAACTTGAGTACATATTTTACTTCAGACATTTGACATTTAGTATTTCACACACATATACACATACTCTCTCTCACACACACACAGAAACACAAATACATTGTGTGTGTGTGTGTGTGTCTATGAATGATAGTAAAATCTGACTTGTGGGAAGCTGTAACCAACACATAGTGGGATCATAAAAAGAGGGGAAAGAACTGGCATGCAAAAATTTTGTAGCAGCCCTTTTTTGTGGTGACAAGGAATTAAAAACTGAGTGGATACCTTTCACCTGGGAAGAGCTCAATAAATTATGGCATATAAATGTAATGTAATATTATTGTTTTATAAGAAATAATGGGCAAGTTAATTTCAGAAAAGTCTGAAAAGACTTAAATGCTGCTGAGTATAGTGAGCAGAAACAGGAGAAAACTATATACTGTAACAAATATACTGTATACTGTGATCAACTATGATAGACAGCACTTCTCAGAAATACAGTAAATCAAGACAATTCCAACAAACTTGGGAAAGAAAATGCCATCTGCTTTCAAAAAGAAAATTATGGAAACTGAATATAGATCAAATAATACTATTTTCATCCTTTTTTTTCCTTTTTATTCTGATTATTCTTTAACAACAGGACAGTTATAGAAATATGCTTAAAATGAATGGACCTGTGCTATCTATATCAGATTTCTAGTCGTCTTGTGGAGATAGAATTAAGGAAGGGAGGGAGAAAAATTTTGAAATTCAAAAATGTTATAAAAATGAATATTTAAAAAATTAATGTTACAAACCAATTTATATGGATTGTAAAATATTATTGAGAAGAATAATCATATTTGTGCTATAAAATTAATTATTTTCCATAATAGGATCAAAATTCTAGTCCTCTAAGACTACCTAATCTAACCTTTACATTTTACAGAAAGGAAATTGAAGTTTAAAAAGTTGATATGTCTTATTCAAAGTCATAAATTGTCAAAAGTATGATTTTAATCCTGATTCTCTGACTCTTATGGCAGTCATCTTTACACTTATTTTACTGCTTTTCTTTAGGAATTATGAGACCATTGATTAAATGACTAAAAAGGCAATAAATATATGCCCTTAGATGTTAGCATGATGGGAAACTGGTGAAAGATTTGCCAACATTGCATTATCTGAAGTTATTTAAGTTGTCAATTGGAACTGTAGTGAATTAAGCAGATTTCTTGAAACCAAACCATTGATAAATACAACATATTGCTTTAAGAAATGGTGAATTTTCCCTCACTAGAGGACTGTTCAACTTAGTTCAAATCAATTTGATTCAATTCAGTAATCATATTCTAATGGCTACTGTTAGTAGGCATTAAAGTGCACGTTGAGAACTCAAAGACAAAAGGAACCCTATAAGCATATTTTACAAAGGATAAATGATCTGTATAGCAAGAAATAGAACCAAATTGATTAGGTGATTTTTTGTTTTTGCTAACACATATGAGCATCAGACAAAGTCACTTGAAGGACAAAGAGAACTAAAAAGAAAATGTTTTAACAAATTATATAAATGATTGGATATATAAATTAATGAATGTTGTAAGCATATGAGACACTGACCTAAGTACTAGATATATAAATACAAAAAGATACACTCTGCCCTGTAGTGGTTTACATTCTATTAAATGAAGACAATGGTCAAGAAGGGTAGGAATAATATATGCTAAGGCCCCCATCAAAATGATAATAGCACTCTTGAGAATGAATTATTTACATGGATAAAGCTCAGAAGATTGAAAGTAGCTTCTTGGTGCTAGTGGCTGAAGTAAAAAGTCATCTCAGAATGAGTCCTATCTCCTTCCTGAAATTTCACAGAAGTGTATGCATGATACTCCAAAAGAGTAAAAATAGAAGTAAGAGTAGAAGTAAAAGATACCTAAAGAATTGATATTGTCTCCTTGCTCAATAAATATTTCATACCATTATCTATAAACACAGGACTCAAGAGAAACATAGAAAAATAAACAGGGGGAAATAGATATAATTTAAGTTTTAACTGTTTACATACCTACATGAGAAAACAAAATCTGTAACTCTTGAGAGAACTGAGACAAAGGGGACCATCACATGGACTGAGTGTGTAGTTGGAAATAGACTCTGATTTGATAGTGTTGTTCCACAGTTCCCTTTTATTGTCCTGACTCAGTTTCCCTAAATTGTCCTGCCTCTGTTTCCTGAATTATTCTGCCTCAGTTTCTAATTGTTCTACTCAATCCTGCAACACCATATCCTCCTCCTAATCATGATGATTCAGATAAGGAGAAAGACCTTCTATCTTAGATATCATCAGAATGTTCCCATCCCAATTTATCACAATGTCTGGTGCCTCTCCCTATTCTGTAATCTCAATTTATTAAAATGTCTGGTGACACTCTGTCAAAACCGGATTGATAGTCCCTTCCCACTCTTGGTGCTCTGACTCTGCCTCAGTCTATCCCTATAGTCACCTGCATATAAATGCCATTGAGAACTCACATTGGCTGCTGGATGCTTTGGACATCAGCCCTGGGGGCAGCATGCCCCTAGCACAATCTTGCTTTTCAAATAAATTATTTAAAACTCTCTAATCTCTATCTTATCTCAGTTTCTCCTGCATTACAATAGCATCAAAGAAAAAGACATTCAGGAGTGGAAAAGGGTCTGTACTTGCAAAAGAGAAAAGGAAAAATATAATGGGGCAATTTGTTCACATGAAGAGGCTCAAAAGACCTATTAATATTGAAGGAAAGAAAGGAGGAGATGAACACTGTCTGAAGCTTGATCTGCTCAGTTTAAGTTTTAAGAGGGAATGATGTAATTATCCAGTTGGGTAAAGAAATTTAATTAAGCCTATAAAGAAATAAGAGGAGAAAAAGAAAAGAAAAGGAAGGAACAGGACAGAAGAAAAGGCAGAAGCACTATGGAAAAGGTGATACAAGAGGGAAAGAAGTGATAGGAGATAAGGTAATTGGTGGGGTAATTAAAAAAGACAAGACTAAGGCCAATGTGGAAAAAGAAAACAAAAGTATATATGGGGGAGAAAACAGAATAGAGGAAAATCCAAAGCAGGAAATCATAACTGTGAATGTGAATAGGATGAACTCTCCCATAAAACAGAAACTAATAGCAAAGTGGATTAAAAACACAATCATACAATATGTTGTTTACTAGAAACATATTTGACAGAGACAGACACATACAGAGTAAAGTTAAAGACTGTAATGGAATTTATTATGCTTTAGCAGAAGTATTAAAAAAAAAAGCTGGGTAGTGATTCTGATTTCAGATAAACCAAAATAAAAATAGATCTTATTAAAAGAGATAAGGAAGGAAAGTGCATCTTGATAAAGGGTACTGTAAACAGTGAAGTAGTAATGATACTAAATGTGGGTGCACCAAGTAGTAGAGCAGCCAAATAAATTCCTAGAGAAAGTTTTCTTTTTTTTTTTTCTTTTGGTTTTTTGTATTTATTTTATTATAGCTTTTTATTTACAAAACACATGCATGGGTAATATTTCAACACTTACTCTTGCAAAATCTTCTGTTCCTACTTTTCTCCTCCTTTCCCCTACCCCTTCCCCTAGATAGTAGGTAGTACAATACATGTTAAATATGTTAAAATATATTTTAAATCCACTATATGTATACATAATTATTCAGTAATCTTGCTATACAAGAAAAATTAGATCTAGAAAGAAAGAAAAAAATTGAGAAGGAAAACAAAAATGCAAGCAAACAATAATAGAAAGAATAAAAATGCTATGTTGTGCTCCACATTCAGTTCCCATAGTCCTATCTCTGGGTGTAGATGGCTCTCTTCATTACTGAATAATTGGAATTGGTTTGTATCATCTCATTGTTGAAGAGAGCCACCTCCATCAGAATTGATTATCCTATAGTCTTCTTGTTGCTGTGTATAAAGATCTCCTAGTTCTATTCACTTCACTTAGCATCAATTCATGTAAGTCTCTTCAGGCCTCTCTGAAATCATCATTTGGTCATTTATTACAGAGCAATAATATTCCATGTCATTCATGTATCATAATTTATTCAGCCATTCTCCAATGGATGGGTATCCACTCAGTTTCCAGTTTCTAGCCACTACAAAAAGGACTGCCACAAACTTTTTTGCACATGTGGTCCCTTTCCCCTAGAGAAAGTTTTAAGCCAGTTAGATCAAGAAATAGACAACAAGACCACATTAGTGAGATAGTGAGACTATCTCAATCTTTCCCTCTCAGAATCAGACAAATCTAACCACAAAATAAACAACAACAACAACAACAAAAAAACTAGGGAGGTTAATAAAATCCTATGAAAACTAGATGATAGAACTCTGGAGAAAACTGAATAAGGATAGAAAGGAATACATATTTTTCTTATCAGTACATGGCGCCTTAACAAAAATTGATTATGGATTAAGCTTTTAATAACATCACAATCAAATGCAGAAAGGCAAAAATAATAAATCCTTCCTCAGATCACAATACAATAAAAAATATATTCAATAAACAATGAGGGAAAGATAGAATAAAAACCAATTGGAAATTAAATAATCAAATTAAAAACAAAACAAAACAAAACAAAACAAACAAAACAAAGTGAGTGGGCCAAACAACAAATCACAGAAACATTGCATAATTTCATCCAAGAAAATGCTGACAATGAGACAACATAGCCAAACCTATAGGATTCAGCCGAATCAATTCTTAGTGTAAAAGGCTGAAACTATGAAACTATGAAAAACAAACAAACAAAAACAAAACAAAACAAAACAAAACAAAACAAAAAAAAAACAAAAAACTGAGCACTTAAGGCTAATTACCTATTTGATATGAGACAATGACTCTATCAGCATATGTTTGGGAAAATGGCCCTTCTCACCATTGGTGCTCACTCAATGTTTGATGTTAAGATAATTGTAGGCAAGGATTAGAGGGTGGGGTGAGAGAGGTGAGAACTCACTTGGCAGCGGCAGGACAAGGAAGAGAGAAGTTGGTGGCAAGCCTCATGGCAATTTGTCTGCCTCCTTCACTTCTCCCCCTAAAGACCAAGGACTTTAATTTATCCTGACTCTGGCTGATCTGGAAGCCTCCAGGGAGCTAGCTTGGACTTAACACTTAGGGAAAATGTTATACCTCTAAATAGCTATATGAATAAAATAGAGAAAGAAGAGATCAATGAGTTGGGCTTTCAACTAAAAAAGCTAAAAAAAAAGAAAAAATTAAAAACTCCCAAATAAATACCAAATTAGTAATTCTTCAACTCAAAAGAGAGATTAATAAAATTTAAACTAAGAAAACTATTGAACTAATATATAAAACTAAGAGTTGGTCTTATGAAAAAAGCAACAACATAGATAAAATTTTGGTTAATTTGATTAGAAAAAAAGAAAGAAAAATAAACAAATCACCAGCATCAAAAATGAAAAAGTGAACTTATCACCAAGACAAAAAAAATTAAAACAATAATTAGGAGCTATTTTGCCCAATTTTATAGTAGAAAGTCTGACAATCTAACTGAAATGGATTAATATTTACAAAAATATAAATTGTCCAGATTAAAAGAAGAAGAAATAAATTATTTAAATAGTCACATTTTAGAAAAAAAACAAATTGAACAAGCCATTGGTGTTTTCCCTAAGAAAAAAATCTCCAGGGCCAGCTGAATTAACAAATTAATTCTTCCAAACATTTAAAGAAAAAATAATTCCAATACTATATAAATCATTTGAAAAAAAAATTAGGTGAAAAAGGAGCCCAATCTCTTTGATGACACAAATATAGTACTGATATCTAAACAAGGAAGAGACAGAACAGAGGAAAAAAAAAATTATAGGCCAATCTCCCTAATGGATATTGATGCAAAAATTTTAAATAAACTATTAGCAAAGTGATTATAACAATCTATCAGCGGGATAATACACTATAACCAATTGAGATTTATACCATGAATACAGAACTGATTCAATATCAGGAAAACTATTAACATAATTGATCATATCAATAACAAAACCAATAGAATACCACCTCATCCTTCTTATATTTACTAAGATGGCAGGAAAAGATAATGAGGGAATGTGGGAAAACTGGAATGCTAATGCATTGTTGGTAGAATTGTGAAATAATCCAACCATTCTGGAGAGCAGTTTGGAACTATTTCCAAAGGACTATAAAATGATGTATACCCTTTGATGAAGCAATACAATTACTGGAGCTGTACAGAGAGCCAGGAGGTAAGACTCCATTCCAAGTTTTGAGTCTTACAGTAACTTAGCTCACCAAAACTCCCTTATTGAAATAGCAGAGACTGCTTGTCAACATAACAAATTAATAATCTAATGACTGATGCAAAATGCAAACACTACTCTTTGGATTAAAAGTTAAACCTTTGAATTTAGGACAGGAAAGAATGTCCACAAGGGGACTAAAAGTATTTGGGAGAAAGATACATGAGATAATGGTATAATAAACTTTACTTTGATGCTTATCTCAACTATTTACATCTCTGTCTAAATAACCAAGATCTGGAGCTTAAGGGGTTTAATCATTTACATCATAGTAGAATTTTGTTAGGCTATGAAAATTTTAATTGTGTACTTTGTATCCAACCTATAAGCATTTGAGGTATATATATATATATATATTATATATTTGTATCTCTGATCAATAAACTTCAAAGAGTCCATAACCAGGACTTCTCTGCCTGGCCCCGGTATGTCATGTCCTTTATCACTATAGGAGCTGGACTCCAACAGGATTCCAAGGAAAACATAAAAGAAGAAAATGGACCCACATGTGCAAAACTGTTTGTAGCAGCTTTTTTTGTGGTAACAAAGATTGAAAAATGAATAGATGCCCATCAATTGGGGAATGTCTGAATAAATTATAGTATGTGAAGATAATGGAATACTATTGTTCTATAAAAAATGATGAACAAGCTGATTTTAGAAAGATCTGGAAAGATTTGCATGAAGTGCTGCCAGGTGAAATAAGCAGAAATGAGAATTCATTGTGCACAATAACAGCAATAATCTTCAAGAATCAACTATGAAAATCTTGGTTCTTCTCATTGGCTCAGGGATCCAAAGCAATTCTGGTAGACTTTGAACAAAAAAATGCCATCTGCATCCAAAAGAAAAAGAGCTAAAGAGACTGAATGTAAATCAACACATGCTATGTTCACTTCTTTTTTTGTTGTTTTTTTCTCCCTCCCATAGTTTTTCTCTTTTGTTCTGAGTTTTCTCTCCCAATATGATTCATGAAGTAATGTGTATTAAAAAATAAACAAATTTATTTCCTAGTAAATTTGTTTAATTAAATTAGTAAATTAGTAAAATTATTTCCTAGTAAATTTACTAGGAAAAAAAGTCTATATGAGAAAGGGCTGTGCTTCTGTGGATGAAATTGCAATTTTATGCATTTTAACCATCTTTTGAATGAGAGTGAGTAATGAACCTGACTTTCATATGAATTGACTCAAACAGGGAATAACATATAGATAGTTAATTGGTTATACAACTCTATTTTATTCTACAGAATAGGAGTAAAAAGGGATGGGGGTTGTTGGTAATAGGGAAGGCCAATTGTGGGAAGGTGTAATTAGGAGCAAAACACATTTGAGGAGGAACAGAGTGAAAGGAGGAAGGGAAGAAAATAAATATAGTGGAAATACAATTAATAATAATAATTGTGAAAATCATTTGAAGAAAGTATCTCTGATAAAGGCCTCATTTCTTGGATATAGAGGACTGAGTCAAATTTGTAAAAATAAGAGGTTTTCACAAATGATAAATGATTAAAAGGTAGAGTTTTCAGATGAAGTAATCAGATCTACAGTGATATGGAAAAAAAGATGCTCCATCTCACTGTTGATTGAGAAATGCAAATTGAAAATTTGCAGGATACTATCACTTACCTATCAGATTGGCTAATAGAACAGAAAAGGAAACTGATAAATGTTGGAAAAGATTTGGTAAAAAAAAAAAAAAAAAAAAGACAATTCATTACTGGTAGAGTTATGAACTGATTCAACCACTCCACAGAGCAATTTGTATCTATAAGTAGCAATAAAACCATTTATATCCTTTGATATAACAATACTACTGATGGATATATATCACAAAAGGGATTAAAAAACAAAAAGGAAAAGGACCTATGTGTATAAAAATTTTATAGCAGCTCTTTTCTGGCAGCAAAAGATTGGAAATTGAGGGGATATCCATTATTAGTTAAGAAATGGTTGAATAAATTATGGTATGATATTATAATGGAGTATTATTGTGTTCTAAGAAATGATGAGCAGGATGTTCTCAGAAAACCTGGAAAGACTTCCATGAGTTGATGCAAAGGGAAATCTATAATGTACAAAAGTAACAAGAATATTGTAAGATAAATAGTTGTGAATTATATAACTATTGCAGCAATATAATGATCTAAGGCAACACTTACAGATTTATGATGAAAAATGCTATCCATACCCAGATAAAGAACTGATGCACTGAATGCAGATCAAAACATATATTTTTCACTTGCTTTATTCTTTTTTGTGTTTTTTTTTTTCCTTTTGATCTGATTCTTCCTTCACAACTGTGACATGGAAATATGTTTTACATGATGGTACATGTATAAACTAGATCAAACTGTCTTTGTAAGAGAAGAGGGGAAGGAGAGGAAAATTTTGAACTAAAATATTGTAAAATTGAATGCTAATTCAGCTAATTCTTGTAATGTATCTAGGAAAAATAAATACTATTGTCTCAAAAAGTAAAAACAAAAATTAAAACATTCAATTAAGGTTGCTGGAGAAACTTAGTGATCTTGGCTAAATTATATCACTATGATGGCAGAAAGTGAAGAATAATTAAGAAGCCTCTTGCTGAGGATAAAAAAGGAGAGCATAAAAGCTGGTTCAAAACTTAACATGGAAAAAAAAAAGATCTTAGCAACTAGATTCAAATCATCCTGTCAAATAGAGGGAGAAGAAATGTCAGATACTGTATTCTTGGGCTGAAAGATTACTACAGATAGTGATTGCTGTTATTAAATTAAAATATACTTCTTGGGAGGAAAGTTATGAAAAAAATGTACAACATACTAAAAAGCAGAAACAACTTTTGCAATAAAGATCCATATAGTTAAATCTATAGTTTTTCCAATAAAATTGTATGGCATGAGAGTTGAACTATAAGGAAAGTTGAGTGCCCCAGAATTAATTCCTATGAATCATGGTGCTGGAGAAGACTTTGGGAATCTCTTGTCAGCAAAGAGATCAAATTAGTCAATATTTAAAGAAATTAATTTGATTATTAACTTGGAATTCAAATAGTAAAACTGAAACTTCAGTACTTTGCCTATTTAATGAAAAAAGCAAACAATCAAACAAACAAACAAACAAAAAAAAAACAAAACAACAAAAAAAAACCCAAAACAAAACAGTCTCCTGATGTTGAAAAAGACTGAAAAAGATCCTGACATTGGAAAAGATTGAAGGCAAAGGAAAAAGAGAACAACAAAGGTTGAGGTGAATGGTGAATAACTGATGACATAGAAACAATGAGCTTGACCAGATTTTGAGAAATAGTGGAGAATATAAGGATCTGGTGTACTATACTCCAAGGGGTCACAAAGAATTGGACACAACTGAATAACTGAAGAACACATACATACATGTCCATATGTTCTCTTTCCTCACTTCTATTAAAGCATAGATCTAAAAGGGGATTTTAGTTCCTTCATTCCCCAGGTCAAATGTAGTCACATGACAATATCAGAAATAATGATCTGTTCATGTATTATTCCCTTAAATTGTAAGACCACCTCTCTGTGTAAATGATATATTTTTTAAAAAAAATGTTTTGTTCTTCACAAATTTGAGGGTGAAGCTATTTACTTTCCAGATACAGAGAAGCTAATTATCTATATTTAAATAATGAATAATTGCAATAATGAATCAAGTTACAAAATAATTGTAATAAAATCCAGCATATTTTAATGTAGAAATAAGAGAATTTGGAAGAATAATAGAATGGGAAATTCCATTCTAACTTAATACAAAATGCATAAAATACTTGGAAGTAAGCCAAACAAAATGCAAATACACATATACAGATCAAATTTAAAACTAATATTTAAAATAAAAAAAGCACCACCTCTCACCTCTCTGATTGGCTAAGGTGACAGGAAAATATAATGATAAATGTTGGAGATGTGGGAAAACTTGGACTATAATGTATTATTGGTGGAGTTGTGAAATGATCTAATCATTCTGGAGAGCAATTGGAACCATGCCCAAAGGCTATAAAAGCCAGGCAAACTCATTTACCCAGAAGTGCCATTACTAGATCTGTATGCAAGAAAATAATAAAGGAGAGACAAGGACTCACATGTGCAAAAAATGTTTGTAGTAATTCTTTTTGTGGTAACAAAGAATTGGAAAATCAGTAGATACCCATCAGTTGGAGAGTGGCTGAACAAGCTGTGGTGTGTGAAGATAATGGAATATTATCATTCTATAAAAATGATAAACAAGCTGATTTTACAAAGACCTGGAAAGATTTATATGAACTGATGCTGAGCAAATAAAACAGAATCAGGAATACATTGTACACAATAACAAGAATATGCAAATCGACTATGAAAGACTTGTTTCTTTTCAGTGGTTCAGTGATCCAAGGCAATCCCAACAGATTTTGCAAAGAAAATGTTATCTGCATTCTGAAAAAGAACATACTATGTTAACTTCTTTTTTTCTGTTTTTTTTTTTAAATCTCTCCCATGGTTCTTCCCTTTTGCTCTGATTTTTCATTCCCAACATGATTCATATTGCAAAATGGATTAAAAATAAAAAGATTTACAACAAAAATAATTAGAGAAATACTAATGTTCATGACTGGACTAAATCAACAATAAAAATGGTTACTAAAATTAACTTAAAATTTAATAATAATTGAGGAGACATTTGACAGAGATGAACAAAACAAGAAGAAAATTAATTTTATACAAAGAAAACAATCTAGAATATAAAGGGAAATAGTGAAAAAAGTAGCAATGAAGGAGAAATAATACTTTCAAACATCATTTTAGAGCAATAATTAACAAAAATAATTTTATTTAGATAAAAAATAGGAAGACAAGTAAAGAAATAAAGGGGAAAATCAGACAATAATTTGGAGGAGAAAAATATTTAAAGTTGGAAGAACCATTAGCCTTACTAAACTATAAATATCCTTTTCTAATTGACTATAAGCTCTCTGGTGGTATAAATCATTGTTGTTGTTGTTTTTTTAAATATATATCTATATATCTATATATCTATATCTATATCTATATATATTCAGAGTTTGTTATATATAGTTGGTGCTTTAAAAAAAATGATTGCTTCATTATTTCATTCTTTCCTGAAGGAAATTATCACCTGCATGATCAGTTTTATAAAAGCAATGCCAAGATAAAATCTTACTCTCTAGGGTCCTTGATGCTTCAGGAAACAATGCTTCTTCAACTCTATTATATTCTAGTTGACTTTTATAACTAACTGGAAGGAAGAGGTATGTGGGGAAATGATTATTTTTAGGAATTTTAAATGATAACAAAGTAGTTTATAAGTATTGTTGTAAATGAGAGTTACAGAATCAGTAAATTAACTGACCATAGCATTCATGAATTTCAGAAAGAAAATGCTATCAGAGCAAATAACTCCAAGATGAGGGTTAAAATGTTTTTCATTTAGAATAAAAACTTTAAACTATTATTTATATCATGCCTTTGGCAGGTTCAGATAGATACAATAGTGTGCATATTTACATTTTATTTTTCATTTCTAGCTAATACCTCTAGATAGCTTTGAATGATTTCAGTAAAGTCAATGATGTCTTACAGTATGCCCAAAATGCATCAAAATTCCAAGACTTCAATCAGCAATGTACTGAAAATAATTCAACCCTGGTTCTAACAATGTTGCTTGGTGAAAGCAGTCACACAGTAAACTGATAAGCAACTAAAACAAAATTCAGCTTTTCATTATTAAACACTTGATTTTTGGACATATATAGGCCTGGTGACAGGGAAATGTTACCAATTATCTGCTACTAGATGGCCCAAAGCTTTAATGAGATTAATTGATAATGATTGACTACCTCATTTCTTTATAAGATAGTCTTTCATGAGGAATTGTGAGTCTCTACTTGCAAAGTAGATGAATTTCCATAGAGGATGTTAATCAACAACCATTTGTACTTTGAAAAATAGAAAAACAGAGAACAACAACAATAATACAAATGAATGAGTTTCAGGAGAAATAGGTAGATGCTCAATCAAGAAAAGTTTTGTTTTGATAATGGTTTATATTATTTTTATAAAGCTTTTTATTTTCAAAATATATAGTTTTCAACATTCACCCTTGCAAAACCTTGTGCTTCAAAATTTTTTTCTCCCTCTCTTCCCCCTACTCCCTCCCTTAGTTGGCAAGTAATCCAAACTATGTTAAACATGTGCAATTGTTTTATATATATACATATTTCTACAATTAGATGATAATTTATTTTAGATATAATTAATACTTCTAAAAAGTTAGAGCTCAGAAACACAGGATTTTACAAACATAATAATCTTTTGTTCCTCTGCTCAGGGGATAACAAGATACTGATGAGAACTAGATAAGGAATATCTAAATGAAATTAGGTTTAATAGTGGCAGGTTCTGGGTACAGGGAGTCAAATAGAGCTCCCCTGCAACCCCTTTAGATTTGGCACAAAGATACAGAGTTAAATGAGGTCAGTAGCGGTGCAAAAGTGTAAAGGAATTTACAGACCCGAAAACCTAGATTTATAAAAGAGGTTTATTATGGGGTTTGGAAATAAAATATAGTTACTAAAGTTGAGGGTAGAGATAAAAGGGCACCGGAGATGGTGGGCAGAAACTCTTGACATGACTGCATAAGGATGCCATGTTTGGGATTTCTGCAAAGAGTGGACTCCAGTTTTGCCCCTTTTATAATAGGGGGGCTTTTGATAATCTGAGGGGGCTCATGGGTGGAGTCCCAGGTTGGCTTCTGGCTTGAGCATCAACCAGGGTTAGAATTTGAATAGAATTGAATAGAATTCAAAGGGTATTTTAGATAAGGAGGAAACTTATTTGTGCTTGGGGTGGGGGTTGGGAAACCTGAGCAGATCATTAGAATGGGGGCTGGGACAGACCAAATTGGCTCAGATCCAATGGGGGCTGGGAGAACCTGGATATCTTCCATTGGAATTCAAAAGGGTGTTGACCAGGATTTGTGAATCAAAGGTCAGCCATGAGGGTTGGGAATCAGAAAGGGACTATAACCCACATCAGTACCTTTATTACTCATTGAAAAACTGAGATTAACTTCTTACTTTCTTTAGAGGAAGAAGGTCTTGAGTATTCCATTGAGCCACTCACTTAGAAATGCTTGGAAAGTCTAGTTCAGGAAATTTATTCAATGTCCTTGAAGTTATAAGCTAAGTGCAGGACAGATTACAATGCTTTAAATTTTCAATTGAGCTTTTTGTAGTTTCATCTTTTAACCTGCATTTTAATTTTTATTCCTTTGAATGTTAAAGTCATAACAGAAACTTTATAGAAAATAGTGGTTCTTGGTTTCTCACTCTCATTTTTCTTGAAAGCCAAATTGGAAGAAAGGAAATACCATTTCCATTTAACATGATTTTTACTGATGAATACAGTGTGGTTCCCAGTACTTAATTCCCTCAGGGGTTTCACTTCACCTCTCTCACATTTATTCTGGCTTCCTCAGAGCAACAGAAAAAAAAAAAAAAAAAAAAAAAAAAAAAAGGAAAAAAAAGAAAGAAAGAAAAAAGAAATTAAGAAAGAGGAAAGTACTGAGAAAAATTGAATAAGATGAACTTTTTAACAAAGAAAAAGTTGAAGTGTTGACATAGGACATTGTTGTCTTTTTTTTTTTCAAAGCAGACTAATGACATCTCAAGTTAATGTCTTGACTTACATTTTATTTAGATTTAAGTGAGCACAAAGTCATCAGCCTCATTCTTTCAGAGTCAACAAAAGTCGCTGATACAACAAAAGTCTAGAAGAATGGAGATAGCCCAGGATGCAATGGATGATTTTGGCATCTTTGATGTCTGACCAATGCTGCATTTCCACTGTTCCCTTGAAAAGTTGTATTATAAAAGAACATGTATCAGAGATATGCTGTCAATTAAATAAAATACTACATATATGAAAAAGTTAAATATATATATATATATGTATATAAGAGATACCACAGAGTAACACATAAAACCTAATTTTATTTAGTTAATTGTAGAAAAGACAAAAGTAATCCAGAGGGCCTAATTCTGCTGCCTTCATGGCTTCTGGATCAAATAATTTTGATGTGTCCATTCTTCCAGGGAACTCTTCACAAATTTAGGATAAGTATCCCCTTAAGTTTGGTGTCTCTGTCTCTGCCTCTTTTTCTTTCTTTTTCACTCTGTCTCTGTCTCTCTCATTACTGGGTTCTTAAACTGTGGGATTATTGACATCATTAGGGTATATTAATTTTTTATTTGGACATTGGACTTTACATTCTACTGCTCCTAGCCACTCATATCTATGACAATCATTGTGACTTCCAGGAGTAACAGAACTCATGTGGGAGGGAGCACAGCTTAAGAATACATGAAGAGTGTTAGCTATAGCCCAGAAGATGGGGACTACACAATTCCCTGGAGAAGCACAATGGTGTTGGTTAAATGGAAAATGAATGAGTCATGTCAATTTATAGTAGCAAATGAAACTATGATTCTGGACTTCCCTGTGGGCACAATGCATTTTATTTGGGCAAGACAAAGATAATAGAGGGTAATTTGTTCAGCTACTGTTTGAAATTGTACTTAGTTGTTCAAAATTTACCCTGTTGTCAAAGTGAACGTGAAACTTTAGAACAGAAGAGTTAGCCCTATTAACCTGTTCTTGCTACTAAATATAAAATTATAATGATGCTACAGGAAGGTAACTTCAGAAAAGGTATATGAAACCCCATGAAATTTCACTTCTCGTGGTACATGTCAAGATTTTGTTGAGCAGCAAATCCTCAGGCCAAGGAATGAAAGGAAAAATACTTCTGAGTTAGTCATCATGAAAATTTTTTACACAGTGATATCAATATTTCCAAATGATAACTAATCAAATTGAAGACAGATTAATTCATGCTGTTTTCAATTCATCATATAAATCAGACAGTAGGGCCAAGATGGCAGCGTGGAGGCAGACAGCTGCTTGAGCTCCGCATTTTCTCTCAGGACTTACTTCATGACAAGCCTCGGAATTAATGCTTGACTGGAAAAGAAACCCACAAATAGTCACCAACAGAAGATATCCTTGAAATTCCATAGAAAAGGTCTGTGTTTGTTTGGGGGAGGGGAGGAACAGACTGGCACAGCCTGTGGGCAAGCAGCAAGAGCAAGGCAGGCAGCTCACACTGCTCAGACCAGAGGGGGAAGGGATCTCTGCCATTTCTGTGAAATGATCTTTACCCCAGTGTGGATACTCTATCTTGGCAGCAAGCCAGGAGTAGCAGAGAAGGAATAAACACTGGAGGTAAACCTGGAAAGCTAGCCTCTCCAGACCCAGCCAACCCCACCCCCACCCAGGGTGACTCAGCACATTTTTAGAGCCTCAGAGCCCAAACTCAGCACAGCCACAGCACAGCCATCTCTGCCCTGCTAGTGTCTCGCTGCTGTCTCACGCAGTCTGTAGAGGAAGCTCAGTAACACCATCCAGCTTCATCCACCCCAGAAACAGACCAATTGTTTCTCTTGTCAATTTGTTTTCTTCAATTCCTGCTCTGACAAAATGAAAAAAAAAAAAAAAAAATTAAAAGGGCTCTAACCATTGACAGCTTCTGTATGGAGAGAGAGCAGACTTCAAACCCTGAGGAGACTACAAGCAGATTGTCTCCAGAGGAATCCCCTAAGTGGTATATGAGCTGCTTCTCAATACACAAAACTCTCATAAAGGAAATCAAAAAGGCTCTCACAAGAGAGCTAGAAGAGAAATGGGAAAAGGAAAGGGAAGCTTGGCAAGAGAGTCTGGAAAACTCATCCAAAGTAGATAAAGAAAACAAATCATTGAGAAATAAAATTAGTGAGTTGGAAAAAGAAAACAGCTCTCTAAAAAATAAATGGATGAAATGGAAAAAAAAATTCCATAGAAGATAAAAACTCACTGAAAAACTCAATTGGACAATTACAAAACGATATAAAAAAGTGAGTGAAGAAAATACATCATTGAAAATTAGACTGAACAAATAGAAATGAATGATTCAAGAAGAAACTAAGAAGTAGTCAAACAAAACCAGAAAAACAAAACAATTGAAAAGAATGTCAAGTACCTTATTGGAAAGACAACAGACCTGGAAAACAGATCCAGGAGAGACAAATTGAGAATAATCAGACTCCCTGAAAAATGTGAGGAAAAAAAGAGCCTGAACACTATTTCCCAGGAAATTATCAAAGAAAACTGCCCAGACATTTAAGAAACAGAGGGTAAAATAGACATTGAAAAAATTCATTAATCAACTACTGAAAAGGGACCCTAAAATCAAAACACCAAGAAATATAGTGGCCAAGTTCAAGAACCATCAGAAGAAGGAAAAAATATTGGAAGCTGCTAAAAAAAAAAAAAAAAAAAAAAAAACAATTCAGATATGGAGGAGCCACAATAAGGATAACCCATGATATAGTAGCATCCACATTACAAGAACAAAGGGCCTGGAATATGCTATTCCAAAAGATTAAGAAACTTTGTATGCAGCCAAGAATAACTTACCCAGCAAAAATGACCATCCTTTTCCAGGGAAGAAGACAGACATTTAACAAAATAAATGAATTCCATATATTCTTGATGAAAAAAACAGATCTACACAAAATGTTTGATCTTCAAATACAGAACTGAAGAGATTTCTAAAAAGGTGAAAAGAAATCTTGAGAATTATATTTCTGCCATAGAGATATTCAAAGAACGCATGTATTTGTCCTAGAAACCAAAGGTGGAAAGGAAATTATATATAAAAAAGGGTAAAGTGGTGGTACTACATCTCATGAAGAGGCAAAGGTAACCTATTATATCTGAGAAAAAGAAAGGAGGGAGATGAACATAGTGTGTATCAATAGACATATTTGATTTATGTTGAAACTTCTTCCACTTCATTGAAAGTGGAAGGGAAAGAGTAAGCTAAGGGGAAGGGAATACAGAAATTGTGAGGAAAATGGGTAAAATAAGGGGAGGAACTTTAAGGTGGAGGAGGGATACTAAAAAGGGAGGGCTGTGAAAGACAAGTGGTGCTCACAAGTTTAATACTGGGTAGGGGGGTAAGAGGGAAGAAAAGGAGAAAAGCATAAGCAGGGGTTTACAGGATGACAAGCAATATAGAATTAGTCATTCTAACCATAAATGTGAATGGGTTAAACTCCCCCATCAAGAGGAAGCAGTTAGCAGACTAGATTAAAAACCAGAATCCTACTATATGTTGTTTATATGAAACACACTTGAAACAGGATGATACATTCAGAATAAAAATAAAAGGGTGGAGCAGAATCTACTATGCTTCAGGTGAGGCCAAAAAAGCAGGGATAGCCATCCTCATCTCAGATCAAGCAAAAACAAAAATTGATCTAATTAAAAGAGATAAGGAAGGGCATTATATCCTGCTAAAGGGTAGCATAGATAATGAAGCAGTATCAATATTAAACATATACACACCAAATGGTGCAGCATCTAAATTCTTTAAAGAGAAATTAAGAGAGCTGCAAGAAGAAATAGACATCAAAACTATAATAGTGAGAGATCTCAACCTTGCACTCTCAGAATTAGATAAATAAAACCACAAAATAAATAAGAAAGAAGTCAAAGAGGTAAATAGAATAGTAGAAAAGTTTGATATGATAGATCTTTGGCAAAAGCTAAATGGAGACAGAAAGGAGTACACATTCTTCTCAGCAGTTCATGGAACCTATACAAAAATTGATCATATATTAGGACATAAAAACCTCAAAATCAAATGCAGTAAGGCAGAAATAGTAAATGCATCCTTTTCAGACCATAATGCAATCAAAATAACATTTAATAAAAAGCCTGGGGAAAATAGACCAAAAAAGAATTGGAAACTAAATAATCTTATACTAAAGAATGATTGGGTAAAACAGCAAATCATAGACATAATTAATAACTTCACCCAAGAAAATGACAATAATGAGACATCATACCAAAATGTGTGGGATACAGCCAAAGCAGTAATAAGGGGAAGTTTTATATCTTTAGAGGCCTACTTGCATAAAATAGAGAAATAGAAGGTGAACGAATTGGGCTTACAACTAAAAATGCTAGAAAAGGAACAAATTAAAAGCCCCCAGACAAACATGAAACTTGAAATTCTAAAAATAAAAGGTGAGATTAATAAAATTGAAACTAAAAAAAAACTATTGAATTAATTAATAAAACTAAGAGTTGGTTCTATGAAAAAAAACAACAAAATAGACATACCCTTAGTAAATCTGATTAAAAAAAGGAAAGAGGAAAAGCAAATTGATTGTCTTAAAAATGAAAAGGGAGAACTCACCACTAATGAAGAGGACATTAGAATAATAGTCAGGAGGTACTTTGCCCAACTTTATACTAATAAATTCGATAACTGAAATGAAATGGAAGAATACCTTCAAAAATATAGCTTGCCCAGATTAACAGAGGAAGAAGTAAATAGTCTAAATAGTCCCATTTCTGAAAAAGAAATAGAACAAGCTATTAACCAACTCCCTAAGAAAAAACCCCTAGGACCAGATGGATTTACATGTGAATTCTTCCAGACATTTAAAGAACAACTAACTCCAATACTATATAAACTATTTGAAAAAATAGGGATTGAAGGAGTCCGACCAAATTGCTTTTATGACACGGACATGGTACTGATACCTAAACCAGCTAGGCTGAAAACAGAGAAAGAAAATTATAGACCAATCTCCCTAATGAATATTGATGCTAAAATCTTAAATAAAATATTAGCAAAAAGACTACAGAAAATCATCCCCAGGATAATACACTATGACCAAGTGGGATTTATACCAGGAATGTAGGGCTGGTTCAATATTAGGAAAACTATTAGCATAATCGACCATATCAATAACCAAATTAATAAAAACCATATGATCATCTCAATAGATACAGAAAAAGCATTTGATAAAATCCAACATCCATTCCTACTAAAAACAATGGAGAGTATAGGAATAAATGGACTATTCCTTAAAATAATAAGGAGCATATATTTAAAAGCGTCAGTAAACATCATATGTAATGGCAATAAACTGGAATCTTTCCCTGTAAGACCAGGGGTGAAACAAGGTTTCCCACTATCACTATCACCAATTACTGTTCAATATTGTACTAGAAACGCTAGCTTTGGCAATAAGAGCCAAGAAAGAGATTCAAGGAATTAGACTAGGTAATGAGGAAATCAAACTATCACTCTTTGTAGATGATATGGCGGTATACTTAGAGAACCCCAAAGACTCTGCTAAAAAGCTATTAGAAATAATTCAGAATTTTAGCAAAGTTACAGGATACAAAATAAATCCACATAAATTCTCTATATTTTTGTACATTACCAACACAATCCAACAGCAAGAGATACAAAGAGAAATTCCATTCAAAATAACTGTCAATAGTATAAAATATTTGGGAATATAGCTACCAAAGGAAAGTCAGGAATTATATGAGCAAAATTACAAAACACTTGCCACAAAAATAAAGTCAGATTTAAATAATTGGAAAGACATCAAGTGCTCTTGGATAGGCCTATCGAATATAATTAAGATGACAATACTCCCTAAACTAATCTATTTATTTAGTGCTATACCAATCAGACTCCCAAGAAACTATTTTAATGACCTAGAAAAAATAACAACAAAATTCATATGGAAGAACAAAAGGTCGAGAATTTCAAGGGAAGCAATGAAAAAAAAAAATCAAATGAAGGTGGCCTAGCTTTACCTGATCTAGAACTATATTATAAAGCATCAGTCACCAAAACCATTTGGTATTAGCTAAGAAATAGATTAGTTGATCAGTGGAATAGGCTAGGTTCACAGGGCAAGATAGTGAATAAAAATAGCCAGATTGTGTTTGACAAACCCAAAGATCCCAACTTTTGGGATAAGAATTCATTATTTGACAAAAACTGCTGGGAAAACTGGAAATTAGTATGGCAGAAACTAGGCACGGACCCACACTTAACACCACATACTAAGATAAGATCAAAATGGGTCCATGATTTAGGCATAAAGAAAGCGATCATAAATAAATTAGAGGAACAGAGGATAGTTTGCCTCTCAGTCTTGTGGAAGAGGAAGGAATTTGTGACCAAAGGAGAACTAGAGATCATTATTGATCACAAAATAGAAAATTTGGTTACATCAAATTAAAAAGCTTTTGTATAAACAAAACTAATGCAAACAAGATTAGAAGGGAAGTAAATTGGGAAAACATTTTTACAGTTCAAGGTTCTGATAAAGGCCTCATCTCCCAAATATACACAGAATTGACTGTAATTTATAAGAAGCCAAGCCATTCTCCAATTGATAAATGGTCAAAAGATATGAACAGACAATTTCAGATGATGAAATTGAAACTATTTCCACTCATATGAAAGAGTCTTCCAAATCATTATTGACCAGAGAAATGCAAATTAAGACAATTCTGAGATACCACTACATACCTGTCAGATTGGCTAAGATGACAGCAACAAATAATGATGAATTTTGGAGGTGATGTGGGAAAACTGGGACACTGATGCATTGTTGGTGGAGTTGTGAAAGAATCCAACCATTCTGGAGAGCAATCTGGAATTATGCCCCAAAAGTTATCAAACTGTGCATACCCTTTGGTCCAGCAGTTCTACTACTGGGATTATATCCCAAGGAAATACTTAAGAAGGGAAAGGGACCTGTGTGCCAATATGTTTGTGGCAGCCCTTTTTGTAGTGGCTAGAAACTGAAAAATGAACAGATGCCCATCAACTGGAGAATGGTTGGGTATATTATGGTAGAAGAATGTTATGGAATATTATTGTTCTGTAAGAAATGATCAGCAGGATGAATACAGAGAGGCTTGGAGAGACTTACATCAACTGATGCTGAGTGAAATGTGCAGAACTAGGAGATCATTATACACTTCAACAATGATACTGTATGAGGATGTATTCTGATGGAAGTGGATATCTTCAACATAGAGAAGAACTAATCCAATTCCAAATGATCAATGATAGACAGAATCAGCTACACCAAAAAAAGGGAAATGAGTGTAAACTATTAACATTTTTTGTTTTTCTCTTTACCTTCTGAATCCAATTCTTCCTTTGCAACAATAATAACAACAACAAGAACAACAACAAAATTTGGTTCTGCACATATATTTTGTACCTAGGATATACTATAACATATTTAATATGTATGGGAATGCCTGCCATATAGGGGAGGGGGTGGAGGGAAGAGGGGAAAAATTCGTAACAGAAGGGAGAACAAGGTTTAATGTTGTAAAAAATTACCTGTGCATATATACTGTCAAAAAATGTTATAATTATAAAATTAATTTAAAAAAAAAAGAAAATAAATCAGACAGTTAAATGACATATATCATAAATTAATCTATTCTCTGTTTTTCCATTTTGATTTAATTACTGATATGTGGGCCTAGAGAATAAGTGAGAAACAATGTATGTATCATGAATGAGCATTAACAATATTATTATTATTTTTTGAATAATATTTTAATTAGTATTTATATTTATTTGATAGTTTCTATTAACAGTAAGTACACAATTGTAGAGGAATGTGCACACAATTGTACTTTTTGTAAAACAAGCTTTATTTGATGTGTCCTCTCAACAAGTATTTAAATTCCATTCTTTTCAGTTGCTAAGTAGAGATCTTGCATATTGTTCTATTTAGATTAATATTCAAATTAAAGTTATTGAATTTTTCATTATTGAATTGTAAGAATAGGAACATTTGTTAAAATTTTGGACATTATTCTGTTGGGTGAGGACACATGATATAATGTATAGTGTATTTGGGAGAATTAGGAATCATAAATATTTCTGTAATTTCACTATGCTGTTAACTATATAAAAATATCCAAACCACTTGCTGTGTTTAACTTTAGAAAGTCCTTAAACTCTATACAAGGACACATTAAATCAATGTTTTTCTCTTGCTCATGCTATAACTGGAGTGAGAAAAAATTTGGAAATTTTTAAGTCATAAATAAATATCAATTATTTTTATATTGGGAAAGTGAATATGAAATACAAAAAGATATCTAAAAACAACATCATTCCTTAATAGCAATATCATATAATGATAAACTGTGAAGGACTCCATTATTCTCAGCAAAAGAAAGATCCAAGATTCTGAAGGACCTATGGTGAAAAATGCTATTCATCTTCAGAGAAAAAGCTGATGGAATCTGAAGGAAATCAAACATATTGTGTTTAATTTTTTTTTCCTTTGTTTTTCTTGATTTTTGTCTCTGTTTTCATTTGGAAGATGATGAATATGGATGAATTTGCATCACATATATAAGATTTATTGATTTCTTTGTCTTTTCAAGGAGGGGGGCTGGAAAGAATACTTGAAACTCAAAATTGTAGACAATCAAGGTAATAAAGTTCTTTTTATGTATAATTGAAAAACTTTTTAAAAATATGAAATACAAATGGAAATTTATAATCCCTTTAAAAAGCCTTTGTTTATAACAAATATACATATGTTGTTAGTTTGATTAGCTTTGCATTTCTGAGTTAAAGAAAGTATGTCTGTCCAGGATTTCTGATTAGATATTGATATCAACCCCAATCTGGAAGCACCAGAATAAGGAATATCTTTTTTGTATATCTGACCACAATTGCTTGCATCTATGCCAACTTATATATGTTGTTATTGTTATTGAGTCAGTTATTTATTCTTTATGAACCATTTTGAGTTTTCCTGGCAGGATTTAAGATATAATTAAGCAATATATAAATAAAAAGTGAAGAAGACAGAAATAAAAGATACTAAAGAATAAATGAGCTTATTATTAATGAAATGTTAGAATGTCAGAAATAATAACATTACTCTATGGGAGAAAGTGTCAATGAATTTTATGTGTTCATAATTATGTACCTAGAACTGTCTCATATATATGGCTAGCACTCTTTGAGACACTAACTCAGTTTTTGAGAACAAGGGGGCTAATGAGGCAAAGTGACAGAGTTCTTAAAGCCATTTAGTTTCATTCCACTGCAAGGTCACAAACTACACTCCTTCCTATAGCAAACAATGCTTTTTACTAGGTCTGGAATAGGCAATCTTAGAAATCTGAAAGAATAATGTGAAAATGTAGATGAATAAGCATAAATTCATTTATGAACTTAAATCCACTTTTTCATATGTTATGTTCAAACCTATCCCAAAGAAGAAACCAAATGTAACTTCTCCAATAATTAAATATAGTCTACTTTGAAATTTATTTTGAACTTTGTCCTTACAATGCATAGAATAACAATGTCTTTGTCATGTAAAATTATCTTTATCATTTTGAAAAATGTTTTTCTTTTCCATTTCTCTCCAGTGGACTGTCTGTCTAAGTGCATTAAAAGAGGCCTGGAATTTCAGACTATTTTCTATTTTCCAGCTAATATAAAAATAAGCCAATTTTTAAATGTTTGGAATTTTTTCAGGAGATAGACATACAAAAAAATATTTCAGCCTGAACAAAATAATTATGTTCCAGGATTTCATTGTGTCTGATATTCATGCTAATGACCTATTTTTAGCCCAAGGAACAATTGTGATTATAGTGCTATTGTTTAGGGTACTGTTTTACAATGAGGCAAACAGTATTTTTTGAGATAATCTGAAAAATGACAAAGATCTGGCAGAACAGAGCAATTCTGAAAACTTTGTCTTTAGTTTGGTTTCTGTTTATTCCAGCCTTCATTTATTTCAAGATCCATCTTTTTTCATTCCACTATGATTCAGGAACAGATTTGATTATTGTAAAGTTTGGTTATGCTGAAAAGAGGTGAAAAGAATAACCAACTATTTTTCTAAATAAGAAATAATTTATTCATGGATACTTTTTTTTGAAAGATCGGACATTCTTTTAATAGAGTTTCTAGCTATATGTTTTTTTGCAAATACATACATACATACACATATGCCCATATGTGTGTGTATTTTAAATAGAAATATTTACAACTCTGATTAACTGATATATTTTTTCCTTTTTATAAGTATAATAGAGGTATGATCCAAAACAAGTTACATATAAATGAAAGAATAAACTTTTGAATAATAAATTATTAGATTTCAAGAAAACTGGAACTAGAACATTGTGGTGATTTTTATGATTAGACAACATAGCTCTGATATGGAAGCTCAGACTAGAGTACAAGCTTTTCAGAGCAGCTAAATTTGTACATATGTAAAATATATCCTCTGGGAATATTTTACCAAATTCTACACATATCAGCTCAGACTCCCATAGAATAAACACTACTCATATCATGATTTTAGGAGATACCCTTAGAATCACTGGGATTTTATATACTTGCCAGCAAACTGTTCCCTAAAGGTTATTAGCCATTGTTAATTTGCTTTTATTGGTTTTTAATAAATTTATATTTATTAACTGACATAGCAAGGACTATTATTGAAAAAAAATGTCTTCCCATGCTAGTAATACACTTTATTTTTTTAGGCACAAAATCACAGGGGAGAATGGGTTCAAACTTTGAGAGCACATGAGTCCTAAAGCTATATTTCCTCAGTCTTTTTTTTTTCCCCACAATATTTTTCTAACTCCTAATAGGCTTCTGTAAGTCATTGCTGCTGGACTCTCTGCTACTTTCCATTCTGATGGATTCTTCAGACTTGCTAATCTTTTGACGTACATAAAGTTATAGCTTGGTAACTGGGAGATAGAATAGAGCAAAACTGATTTCAGCTTCTTAGCCTCCACTCTCATCCTAGGCAACTCCTTGTCAGAAATCTTTTCAACATAGGATTTGGCTATAACTAACTTTCTGATGGACTATGAACTTATGGCTTACTATCTTAAACAGGTCCATTGGTGTATATAATTCTTTCAGCTGTTACTACATTTCTTGCTTAGCACCATCTGTTTTGATCTAATAACCCAAAGCTCCAGTGATATTTTCAAATTAATAAAGACTTAATTTATGAATGCTTTATTTTTGATTGATTCAAAGGAAACGACTGTATCTTCTGTGCTTATATTAACTGAGGTGAAGGTGGAAGCCCTCACCCTTATAAATATGCTTTCATGCTTAATAAATAACTTTTATGAGTTTGGAGAGAGGCAGAGTGGATAATCAATAAAGAGCTAACTCAGAAGTGGAGTCAGGAGGTCATAAGTTCAAAGGCTGCCTTTTGTGTTTGCTAACTTTGTCTCAGTTTGGAAAAGTGACATAATTTCTCCAAAATTTTTTTTCAAGCCTGAACATTTTCTAAGAATCATCTCTCAAGTTATGGAGAGGTTTTGATTTTTATTGGTGAACAGAGCCCTCAAATTTATGAAATAATAGATGATTTGTACAAGTTAGAAAACCATTCCATCTTACTGTGCTTTTTGCACATTTTCTCCCCTTCATATGCTCCAGAGAACAAAAACCAATTATTTAGAAAGGCAGATTCAAATTATCCATTTTAAGAGATTCATTAAAAAAAAAAAAAAGAGTATTTTCCTCATATGAAATTTCCTACATGTTGTTGGGACTGGAAGAGCTAGAATCTGATGGTCTTAATCTTTCTCCACATTCCAAATTTCTAGAATAAGTATCAAATCAAACTATACTTTGATTCAGCCTTGCATAATAAAGTATTGGACTTGGAATGAAGACCTACATTAGTTTTTTTTTTTTTTTTTTTTTTGTTTGTTTGTTTTACTGAAACCTAATTCTGTGATTAATATTTCCTTACTCTCAAGATTTCTATTTCCCCTGTCTTCCCATTTATTACTTCCTCCATTCTGAGCTCCAATCCTCCCATCAACCTCACCTCTACCCCCTGAAAAAAACAAACAAACAAAAAAACAAACAAACACCCACTCTGGCTTTTCAGATTCCTTTAATGTATTGTCTTCCTTCCTTAGAATGTAAGGTCCTGAAAGGCAAAGACTTACATTTTTTTTTTGTTGTTGTTCAGGTTTCTATTTCCAACATTTAACACAGTTATTGACACTAAATACTTAATAAATGTACATTGTGTAAACTTGATTTGACCATATGCAAGTCCATGTGTCTCACTCTATAAATCATAGATAGGATGTGATTTTCACAAATTTCTAAATAATTAGGATTTTGCTATTTTGTTTGGTTGTGACAAAAAAATTTTCATTACATCACATTTATCTATCTATATAGACACACAACCATATAAAACACAATTATATCAATAATATATATATGTGTGTGTATTTAAATTTAAAAAAAAAAGTATTTTATAGTGTAGTAGCTAATGCAAACAGATTATCTGTTCTCAAATTAAAAAAAACCTAAGCTTAGCAAACCTCCCAGAAGCTCTTACATGGCAGTATCAAAAATTAAAACCCAGTCAATTGATGTGAAACAAAATGTTCTCTCTACTACTTCATGCTTAATGTATATGTGTTGATAAATTCATTTTTGTGTTTATATAGCTATACATATATAAACATATGTATGTAAATATACTACATATACAAAATATATGACAATATAATACATATAGGTAATATAGTTTATATTTTTTTGTTTCTTCTTTTTTTTCCCTGAATTACTAGTCCATATAGTTCTTTAACCTTTTTAAATGCCTAATCCTCTGCTACTTTTGTTAATGTTTCAGATATTTTTTCTTAAGCTACATTTTTCATAGATTTGCAAAAGTGAATAATAAAGATGTTGGATTATTTTATTGAGGTAGCTATTACATTTTCATTTGTATTTGAAATAGACCTTTCCCCCCATGTAACACTGCCTTCTACCTCATGTATAATCTGCTCTTCAATGTCATTTCTCACACTGTACCAATTTGTTTCCTATTCAAGTTTCATGTTTCCTTGATTTATAGGTATTTCATTTTATCTTTAGATTGCTCTCCTACAGTATTATATGACTTTTGTACTTTCTTTTAAAAGCTCTATACATTATATATTTAAAGCATTTTGATCTAGTAAGAAGCAATTTGGAATAGTAAGCCCAAGCTGTACTTACTCAGAAAGACATGAATTCATATCTTTCCTTTGACACTACCTGTGTAATTATTAGGAATGCATCAACTGTTCTATTGCATCATAGTCTAAAAAGAAAGAATTTACTAGTTTTGCCTTTTTGCTTTTGATTGATAGATCTTTATGTCCAAAAAACATGGTCAATTTTTGTGTAGGTGTCTTGTATTGCAGAGAAAATGATGCGTTCCAGACTTCCAGGGATGTAGCTTCCCAGGAAGCTGCTCAAGCTCTCAGTTTCCCAAAACCACTTAGAATCAAGCCTCTGAGAATATGATGGAAAGGAAACACTCTCCTACTCAAAGTAGATTGAAAAACCTTCAAGAACAGTCAGTCTTACTGGATTGAAAGGGGTGCATAGTCCAAATAGATAGATTCTGGGAAAGCCAGTAAGAGGTTCTTAATCGAAGCAAATGAGCAAATAAAATCCTCAATCTTGGCTTAGTAGAGGTACAGATCAGTGCAGCATCTTCCAGTCCCAACTCAGAAGATAAACTTTGTGAAACAGGGTTGTTTCCTAAAAAGAACAGGAAAAGCTACCCCTTTAAAAAGGGAGACACTAATCAAAGTCAAGGTTCAGAGTTGCATAGAAGGCTTGGAACAGCACCCACTTTACTCCAGGAGTAGAGCTCAACCATAAAAGTTAAAAAAAAAAAAAGAGAGAGAGAAAATAAGCAAAAGAAAAGGAAAAAGTTGAGCAAAAAACAGAAAAGGACCTTGACCATAGAAAGCTACTGTGGTGACAAGGAAGGACAAAACACCAACCCAGATGAGAACAAAGGGAACTTTGTTGCATGTTAGGATTTTTACAAAGTGCTAAGTCACTGGAATGAATAGAGACAATTGATTTGATCCTACAAGGAGATGTTATAGGCCAGAACTTGAAACAAGGTACTGTGTGGAATTGAGGAAACGATTAAATCTAACTTAGCATCGATTTAATCCTATAACAAATAAAGGTTTCCTAGTGATGAAATGATTGGTGTATACTCAGTGTGCACCATATAGGCAAGAAACTCTCAGGGCTAAGCATACAGAAGCCCACAATCCCATTCTTGGAGGCAGAGTCTGATTCATTCCCACATCTACCTTCATGCTGGCTGGAGACATTCTGACAAGAGCTCATCGGGGAACCAAGGAGAGAGATAGGCCTCTATTAAAACTAGCTGGGTCCCAGGAAAAGATTCAAGACTTTGAAGGACACAATAAAGGATCTGTATTTTAACTCCTGGCTGCCTCTAAGAAAGCTAGCCAATCCCCAAGTGAAGGGGGCAAGACTTGAAGGAGAAAATAAAGGATCAGGAGATAAGATTTGGAAAGATTTGAGACAGTAAAAGACTTTTAATTCCTGGCTGCATTTTGGCATTATTGAACTGAACTGAAACTAAGGTTGCCTCTAGAAGCTCTCCAAGAATCCTGCTCCAAGAGAAAGATCACAATTTAGAGAAACAGAACATTACAGTTGCAAAATTCCAAAACTACAATCTCAAGATAAAAATACTACAAGTTGTCAGGCAAAAACAAATCAAATATCAAGGAGCAATAATCAGGATTTCCAAGGATCTGGAAAGGATTGAAGGACCCGTGGTGAAGGACTTGGGGTTACAACCAAGAATTAATTACCCAAAGAATTCAGGATCATCTTTCAGGGTGAGGCAAGGATCTTCAATGCAGAGATTTTCAATTATTTCTATTGGAAAAAAAATTAACTAAGTAGAAATTTTAATCTGTAAACATAGGAATCAAGTGAAGCATAGAAAAGTAAACAGTGGGAAACAGTGGGACACATAAAGGAGGGCATCATAGATGGAGGGTATGGTTGTGAATGTACTCTTCTGTGATGATATTAAGAAAAAGACATTTTAAAAGACATTAACAGATAGAAGATGGTCTGTACAGGAAAAGAAAAAAGGGGCGGTATAATATGACAAATTAGATCATATGAAGAGGCATAAAAGATCTATTACAACCACAAGGGCAAGAAGAAAGAGGAATTAGCATGGTCTGAATATTGATCTCATCAATTTTGGCACAAAGGGGGAATAACTTAATCATTCAGTTGGGTATAGGGATTTATCTAACCCTATAAAGAAGTAGGATAAGAAAGAGGAAAGAAAAAGGAGGGGCAGGATAGAACAGAGTGTGGAATAATGTGCCTATAAAATCTTTGGAGAAGGAAAGAATTTATGACCAAAGAAGAACTAGAGAATATAAAATGCAAAAAAGGACAACTTTGATTACATTAAATTAAAATTTGCTTGCACAAACACCATCAACAGAAATAAGACTCAATCAAAGGGATGTACAAAAGTGGAAAAAAATCTTTACAGCCAGTGTTTCAGGTAGAGGTCTCATTTCTAAAATATATAAAGAACTGCATCAAATTTATTAGAATACAAATCATTCTCTAATTGATAAAGTCAAATGATATGAATAATTTTAGATGATGAAATTAAAGCCATTTATAGTTTTAAAAAATGCCTAAATCCCTATTGAATAGAAAAATGTAAATTAAAACAATTCTGAGGTATTACCTCATAGCTCTCAGATTGACTAATATGAGAGAAAAATACTATGATAAATGTTGGAATGAATGTGTTAAAACTGACCCTTTAATGCATTATTAGTGGAGTTGTGAAATGATCCAACCATATTGGAGAGCAATCTAGAGCTTTGCCCAAAGGGCAGTCAAACTGTGCAAACCCTTTGACCCAGCAGTATCACTATTGAGTCCATATTCTAAGGAAATCATAAAGAAGGGAAAAGGATCCACTCTGCAAAAATGTTTGTAGCAGCTGTTTTTTGTGGTAACAAAGAATTGGAAAATGACTAGATGCCCATCAAATGTGGAATGGTGGAATAAGTTGTGGTATATGAAGATAATGTAATATTATTGTTATATAAAAAAAGGATGAACAAGATGATTTTAGAAAGTCCTGGAAAGATTTACACAAACTGATGCTGAGATAAAGAAGCAGAATCAGGAACACATTGTACACAATCACAGTAAGAATGTGCAATGACCAACTATGAAAGATGTATTTCTTCTCAGTGATTCAGTATTCCAAGCCAATCTCAAAAGACTTGGACATAAAATGCTATCTGCATCCAGAAAAAGAACTAATTTAATTTAATTTAAATCAACACATAGTTTATTTCTTTTTTCCGTTTTTTTAAAAAATCTCTTCCTTGTTTTTTCCCTTTTGTTCTGATTTTTCTTTCTCTACATGATTCTTAAAGCAATATATTAAAAATAAATAAATTTCAAAAAATAGATTTTTTTTAAAAGTTGTGTTCGTTTCTGTCCTTATTCAATTTTCTCCAGAGGTCTATCATAATTAAGTTTTTAGGACTCTATTAGTACTATCTAGTACTATCTTTACTATTTTAATTCAATGGTATGCTTTATAAAGATGTACCTTCCTTCCTTATCTCTTTTAATCAGTTCTAATTTTACTTTTGTTTTATCTAAAATCAAAATGATTACTCCTGCTTTTTTTTACTTCAGTTGAAGCATAAAACGTTTGCTCCAGGCTTAGTCTCTATGTATCTGTCCATTTCAAATATGTTTTTGTAAACAACCTATTGTAGTATTATCTATTATTAATCCACTCTAGTATTCTATTTTATGGGAGAGTTCCTCCCATTCTCCTTTATGGGAGAAATCATTCCATTCACATTTACAGTTATGATTACAAACTCTGTATTTTCCCCTCCATCCTATTTTCTCCCCTGTATATATTTTTGTTCTCTATTTCCACCCTGTTATTCCTTAATAGTGTTTTGTTTTTCACCCCTCCATTCCTTCCCCTATCTTCTATCACCTTTCCTCTCTTCTCTGACCCTTTTCTCTTAGTGTCCCTACTTTCCTTTCTATCTAGCTCTCCCTTTTTCCCTATTTTTTCTCCTTGTTCTTTATAAGGCATGATAATTTTTTGATCTAATTTATGCTGTTTTATCTCCTTTTCCTCTTTTCCCACTGCAATCCTTTTTCTACTCTTTTAATATCTTTTTCTTTGATATTATGCCAGATGCATTCACAACTACACCGTCCATCCATGTATGTCCCCTCTAGCTGCCCCAATAACAGATACAGTTCTCAAGAATTACAGATATAATTTTCCCATCAAGGAATGTAAACAGTTTAATGTTTAAAGATATATATTTTCCATCTGTTAACTTTCTTTTTTTTAATATAATTTAATTTTTATTTTATTTTATAATTATAACTTTTTTTTTGACAGTACATATGCATGGGTAATTTTTTAAAACATTAACCCTTGCACTTACTTCTATTCAGATTTTTTCCCTTCCTCCCCCAACCCCCTCCCCCAGATGGCAGGCAGTCTTATACATGTTAAATACATTACAGTATATTCTAGATACAATATATGTGTGTAGAACAGAATTTTTTGTTGCACAGGAAGAATTGGATTCAGAAGGTAAAAATAACAGTTTACACTCATTTCCCAGTGCTCCTTTTCTGGATGTAGCTGGTTCTGTCCATCATTAATCAATTGGAATTGGATTAGCTCTTCTCTATGTTGAAGATATCCATTTCCATCAGCATACATCCTCGTACAGTATCATTGTTGAAGTGTATAATGATCTTCTGGTTCTGCTCATTTCACTTAGCATCAGTTGATGTAAGTCTCTCCAAGCCTCTCTGTATTTCTCCTGTTGGTCATTTCTTATAGAGCAATAATATTCCATAACATTCACATACCATAATTTACCCAACCATTCTCCAATTGATGGACATCCATTCATCTTCCAGCTTCTAGCCACTATGAAAAGGGCTGCCACAAACATTTTGGCACATACAGGTCCCTTTTCCTTCTTTAGTATTTCCTTGGGATATAAGCCCAGTAGTAGTATGGCTGGGTCAAAGGGTATGCACATTTTGATAACTTTTTGGGCATAATTCCAGATTACTCTCCAGAATGGTTGGATTCTTTCACAACTCCACCAACAAGGCATCAGTGTCCCAGTTTTCCCACAGCCCCTCCAACATTCATTGTTGTTAGTTCCTGTCATCTTAGCCAATCTGACAGGTGTGTAATGATACCTCAGAGTTGTCTTAATTTGCATTTCTCTGATCAATAGTGATTTGGAACACTCTTTCATATGAGTGAAAATAGTTTTAATTTCATCATCTGAAAACTGTCTGTTCATATCTTTTGACCATTTATCAATTGGAGAATGGCTTGATTTCTTATAAATTAAAGTCAATTCTGTGTATATTTTGGAGATGAGGCCTTTATCAGAATCTTTAACTGTAAAAATGTTTTCCCAATTTGTTACTTCCCTTCTAATCTTGTTTGCATTAGTTTTGTTTGTGCAGAAAATTTTAATTTGGTGTAATCAAAATTTTCTATTTTGTGATCAATAATGGTCTCTAGTTCTCCCTTGGACACAAACTCCTTCCTCTTCCACAAGTCTGAGAGGTAAACCATCCCATGTTCCTCCAATTTATTTATGATTTCATTCTTTATGCCTAAATCTTGGACCCATTTTGATCTAATCTTAGTATGTGGTGTTAAATGTGGGTCCATGCCTACTTTCTGCCATACTAATTTCCAGTTTTCCCAGCAGTTTTTCTCAAATAATGAATTCTTATCCCAAAATTTGGGATCTTTGGGTTTGTCAAAGATTAGATTACTATTTTTATTCATTATCTTGCCCTGTGAACCTAACCTATGCCACTAATCAACTAGTCTATTTCTTAGCCAATACCAAATGGTTTTGGTGACTGTTGCTTTATAATATAGCTTTAAATCAGGTACACTTAGACCACCTTCCTCTGACTTTTTTTTCATTAGTTCCCTTGCAATTCTCGACCTTTTATTCTTCCATATGAATGTCTATTGATACACACTATGTTCATCTCCCTCCTTTCTTTCTCTCAGATATAATAGGTTACCTTTGCCTCTTCATGAGATGTAGTACCAGCACTTTACACTTTTTTATGTTATAATTTCCTTTCCACCTCTAGTTTCTAAGACAAATTGTACATATGTTCTTTACATATTTTTTTGGCAGAAGTATAGTTCTCAAGATTTCCTTTTATCTTTTTAGAAATCTCTTGAATTCTGTATTTGAAGATCAAACCTTTTATGTAGGTCTGGTTTTTTCATCAAAAATAGATGGAATTCATTTATTTCGTTAAATGTCCATCTTCTTCCCTGGAAAACAATGCTCATTCTTGCTGGGTAAGTTATTCTTGGCTGCATACCAAGTTCCTTAGCCTTTCGGAATATCATGTTCCAGGCCCTGTGTTCTTTTAATGTGGACGCTGCTAGATCCTGGGTTATCCTTATTGTGGATCCTCCATATCTGAATTGCTTTTTTCTAGCAGCTTCCAATATCTTTTCCTTTGTCTGATGGTTCTTGAATTTGGCCACTATATTTCTTGGCGTTTTGATTTTAGGGTCCCTTTCAGTAGGTGATCGATGAATTTTTTCAATGTCTATTTTACCCTCTGTTTCCAGAATGTTTGGGCAGTTCTTTTTGATAATTTCCTCGAAAATGGTGTCCAAGCTCTTTTTTTCCTCACATTTTTCAGGGAGTCCGATTATTCTCAAATTGTCTCTCCTGGATCTGTTTTCCAGGTCTGTTGTCTTTCTAGTAAGGTACTTGACATTCTTTTCAATTGTTTCATTTCTCTGGTTTTCTTGACTACCTCTTGGTTTCTCCTGGAGTCATTCATTTCTACTTGTTCCAGTCTAATTTTCAATGATGTATTTTCTTCACTCACTTTTTTTATATCTCTTTGTAATTGTCCAATTAAATTTTTATCTTCTATGGAATTTTTTTTCCATTTTATCCATTTTATTTTTTGGAGAGCTGTTTTCTTTTTCTAGCTCACTAATCCTGTTTTCCTTGGAGTTGTTTACCTTTTCCAGCTCACTAATCTTGTTTCTCAATGATTTGATTTCTTTATGCACTCTGTCTTTGAATGCATGGGATGACTTCTCCAGGCTCTCTTGCCAAGCTTCCCTTTCCTTTTCCCATTTCTCTTCCAGCTCTCTTGTGAGAGCCTTTTTGATTTCCTCTATGAGGTTCTTTTGTATTTAGGAGCAGCTTATATCCCTCCCAGGGGATACATCTGGGGACAGTCTGTTCCTAGTCTCCTCAGCATTTGAAGTCTGCTCCCTCTCCACACAGAAGCTGTCAATGGTTAGAGCCCTTTTGAATTTTTTTTTTGTTCATTTTGTCAGAGTAGGAATCAAAGAAAACAAACTGACAAGAGAAACAATTGGTCTGTTTTGTGGGGGATGGGGCTGGATGGTATTAATGGGCTTCCTCTACAGACTGGGGGTAGGGCAGCAGAGAGCCACTAACAGAACAGCAATGACTGTACTGAGTCTGGGCTCTGAGGCTCTGAGAATGCACTGAGTCAGTCCAGGTGAGGGTTGGGGGTGGCAGGGTTCTGAGAGACGCTGGCTTTCTGGGGTTTTAATCTTCACCTCCGATATTTACACCCTCTCCGTTGCTCCAGGCTTGCTGCCAAGACGGAGTATCCACACTGGGGAAAAAGTCTTTTCGCAGAAACGGCAGAGATCATACCCCTCTCCCTCTGGTCTGAGCTGTGTGAGCTGCCTGTCTCGCTCTGGCTTTCCTGCCCTCAGTCTGTGCCCAGTCTGATTGACCCTCCCCCGAGCAAACACAGACCTTTTCTGGTGACTTTCAAGGATGTCTTCTCTTGGTGATTATTTGTGGATTTCTTTCTGGGTCAAGCATTAAGTCTGAGGCTTGTCATGAAGTAAGTTCTGAGAGAAAAAGAGGAGCTCAAGCAGCTGTCTGCCTCCACACCTCCATGTTTCCTGTTAACTTTCTATGCTTCTTTTGAGTCCTCTGGAGATTAAAATTTCTCTTTAATTCTTTTTTTTTTTTTTAATAGAAATGATTGAAAGACTTCATTTAAGAACCATCTTCTCTATCTGAAGACTATCTGAAAGGTGATAGTCTAATTAGATAGTTAATTCATGGTTGTAACTCCTGGTCCTTTACCTTCTGGAATATGGTGCTCCAGGTCCACTGATCTAAGAACAAATGAGAAATCCCCAATGAAGGACCAAATTGGAAATCTTATAAAACAAAGATGAGATTAGTAAAATTAAAAAATAAAAACAAACAAAAATTATTGAACTAATAAATAAAATTATGAGATGTTTTTGTAATAAAACTAATAAAATAAATAAATCATTTATCAATTGCATTAAAAAAGAAAATAGAAAACTAAATATGCTGTTACAAAAATGAAAAGGATAAAAATCACCCTAATGAAGAAGAAATTAATCATTAGCAAATATTTTGCTACATTAAACCTTATAATTTTAAGAACAACAAACAAAAAATGTTACTTAGATGAACAGGGCAGAAAATTAAAAACCTAAATAAGCATTACAAAGAAAAAAATGAACAAATTATTAATGAATTACTTTAGTATTTTTGTTCTTCCTTCACTAGATTACTGAATCTTTTTTCCCATGATTTTCTTGCATCACTCTCTATTTTTCCAGTTTATCCACTCTCTTATTTAATTTTTTTAATTAAAGCTTTTGATTTTAAAAATATATACAAGGATAATTTTCAACATTCATCCTTACAAAATCTTGCATTCTAAAATTCCCCCCCCCAGATGGCAAGTAATTCAATATATGTTAAAGATGTGCAATTCTTCTATACATATTCCCATAAATATCATGCTACACAAGAAAAATCAGATCAAAAAGGGAAAAAAAAATGAGAAAGAAAACAAAATCAAAGTAAATAACAAAAAGACTGAAAATACTATATTGTGGTCTACATTCAGTTCCCACAGTCCTCTCTCACTAGATGCAGATGATTCTCTTCATCACAAGATCATTGGAACATCTCATTATTGGTGACAACCATGTCCACCTGAACTGATCATCATGTAAACTTGCTGTTACCATTATAATGAACTCCTAGTTTTGCTTATTTCACTTAACATCAGTTCATGTAAGTCACTCCAGACCTCTCTGAAATCCTGTTGAGCATTTCTTATAGAACAATAATATTTCATTACCATTCATATACCATAGCTTATTCAGCCATTCTCTAATTGATGAGCATCCATTCAGTTTCCAGTTTCTTGCCCCTACAAAAAGAAGTGGTACAAATATTTTTGGACATATGGGTCCCTTTCTCTCCTTTATGATCTCTTTGGGATACAAGCTTAGTAGAAAAACTGTTGGAAAAAAAAGGTATGCATGGTTTGAGAGCCCTTTGGGAATAGTTCCAAATTGTTTTCCACCATTATTGGATCAGTTCACAATTCTACCAGCAATATATTAGTATCCCAGTTTTCTCAATCCCCTCCATCATTCATCATTATGTTTTTCTGTCATTTTAGTCAATTTCAGAGGTATCTCCGAGTGGTATCTCAGAATTGTCTTAATTTGCCCTTATCTGATCAATAGAAATTTAGAGCACCTTTTCATATGATGAGAAATGGTTTCAATTTCATCTGAAAATTGTCTTTTCATATCCTTTGATCATGTGTCAATTGGAGAATGGCTTGTATTCTTGTAAATTTGAGTCATTTCTCTATATATTTTAGAAATTAAGACCTTTATCAAAATCCTTGAATGTAAATAATTTCTCCCAATTTATTGTTTCCCTTCTAATCTTATCTGCATTGACTTTTCTTGTATAAAAACTTTTTTACTTAATACAATCAACATTATCCATTTTGTACTTAATGTATTCTAGTCCCTCTTTGGCCACAAATTTATTCCTTCTCCACAGATCTGAGCAGTAAACTATCCTTTGTTCTTCTAATTTGCTGATATCACTCTTTATGTCTAAATCATGAACCCATTTTGATCTTAACTTGGTATACAGTGAGTTCATGCCTAGTTTCTACCATACTAATTTGCAATTTTCCCAGCAGTTTTTGTTAAATAATGAGTTGTTACCTCAAAAGCTGGTGTCTTTGGGTTGGTCAAATACTAGATTACTATAGACATTAACTATTTTTTCACCCTTTATTTTCTTTTTCTTTGATGTTATCACATTAGGGACCATTCACAAGTAATGTACTATTGGTGAAATTGTGAATTCAACCATTCTGAAGAGCAGTATGATATTATGGTGAAAAGGCTAAAAATCCATGCATATTCTTTTACCCCATAATATCTCTACTATGTTTGTATCTCAAAGAGATAAAAAAACAAAAAGGAAAAGGACCTATGTGTACAAAGATATTAATAATATTTTTATGATGGCAAAGAAATGGAAATTGAGGGACGTCCATCAAATACAGAATGTCTGAACAAGAACATGTGTATGATTGTGTTATAATAAATGATTAACAGGATGTTATCAGTAAAACCTAGAAAGAAATGGATCTGATGCAAAGTGAAATTAGCTAAATAACAAAGATTAATATTAATTATTATTAATAATGTTAATAACATAAGACAACAAAGTATACAGTAAAAGCAATGTTGTATAAGGATCAAATGTAAATGACTTAGCCATTCTCAATAACACAATGATCTAAGATAATTCCAAAGGACTTATCATGAAAATGCTGACTAAATCTAGGAAAAGAAGTGATGGATTCTGAATGCAGATCAATGCATATTTTTATAAACTTTATTTTTCTTGGGGTTCTTCAGGGGTCTGTTTTTTTCACAACATGACTTACATGGAAATAAGTTTTGTACAATGGAACATGTATAACCTACATCAAACATTTTGCCTTCTCAATGAGAAGGAGGGGAGGAAAGAAGAATATTTGGAACTCAAAAGTTAGAAAAAAATAAATGTTATAAATTGATTTTTACATGCCATTAGGAAAAAATGAAATATTAAATTAAGAAAAATAAAAAGGCAAAAAAATGGAATACACAATGTTTAAGGGGCAACAGAAAATAGGCATAGTAGTATATTGTAGAAAAATTCATAGAGATTCAACTATTCTGGAAACAATTTGATATTTATAATATAAGTATATAGTATAAGTAACTGACAGTGTCATTGTCTTTGTTCCATATATTCAACTCTTTGATAAATATGTTAAGGAGATCAAGGAATGACAGGGCTCATATACACCACAATATTTAAGGTAGCACTTGTAAAGAAATATTAGAAAGACAGATATTTATTAAATGGGGAATAACTAATAAAATTGTAAAATATAAAAATATTCAAACATGATCAGTGAATATGGAGATCACAGAAGATGACAGAAAGATTTATAAAAATGAAGAATACAAGCTAAATCAAGAAAACAACATAGATTATGATAATTTAAATTGAAAAAAAAATGAATTTTGTGTAATGATTAAGATTGACTCTGTGTGTGTGAGAGGTGCTAGACCCCTTTCTCCAAATTAGCTAATCAGAGACATCTTCAGGTATAAAGAGAAAGCATTTATTTAATCCTTGCAGGGAGAGGCCCAAGCACACCCAAGAGGCATCCCAGGTCCCAACATGTGCTAGACCTGGCAAGCCGGAAACAGCTGATTATATAGTAAAAGATCCAAGTCTTTTCATTGTATTGACTAAAAGGAAATAACCATAGTGGACCAATGGTCAGCACTGTTTTCTGCTTCTTATGGGTCATGGTCACTTCTTGTCACTTCCTGAAGCTGATTTAGGGTCTGACCTTTAGAGACCTCTTAGCCTAGAAATCATGTAACTTCTTGCAACCTGGACCCAAAGCCTGATCTTCTGGCCCTGCAGACCTCTGACAATAAGGACTTAAGCTTAGTCTGACCTACTCTATATCATAGACTTTTTGAAAAAACTTTCCCTGGTTTCACTCACTTTGAAAAAAAAAATCCTTCTTAATTGTGATGGAGAACACATATATGGTACACTGGAAGAACTATCAGATTCAGCTGATTGGCTACTTGACTAGCTATGCTAAGTTGCTTTTTGCTTCCTTTTTTGTCATTCTTTGGTACAAAAGATCCATTTAGGGCAGAGCAAACACATGCAATTAGTAATGAATGCAAAATGAAATTAGCTGAGCCAGGAAAACAAAATGTACAATGACAAATGCAACATAATGCAAAGAATGATGACAATAAAATGAAACTGAAGCTTAGATAATGATAATAACCAAACTTGGCTCCCAAAAAGGGAGGACAAAATTCATCCTTGGTACAGAGGTAGAGATCTATGAATATGGACTGTTACTTATTGTTAGACTTGTTTTTATATGTTGGCCAATTTGCTGAAGAACATTTTCCCCTATTTGCTTTTTATAAGAAGAAATGGAGATAAAGGTGGGAAATATGTATTGTATATTTATACAAATATGTTTGTGTGTGAATTCATATAAATATATGCATGCATATATATTTATACATACATATACATTCACACATATATAAACATATCTTAAAACAAATATATACATACATATAATAAGGAATTGAAATAAAAGATCTTATTTTTTTTAAGTAAATATTAGTAGACAATTGTGAAATTTTCTTCCTTAACTGACAGTCTTCCAGCAATAATGGATACTACTATGGAGTTACTAGTATCTCTGGATTTCATTGCATAGTATCTAACTTCCCTTTGAAGGAACTATTGGTGGACTTTACTAATGCATGGAAGCATAGTATGAATAGACTATATTTCCTTCAAACATTACTTTAGCAATAATGTGAAAATAGAACTTTGAATCACAAAGAATATTTTTATAAAAACACATACATATTTCCTCAAGAACTATGAAGATTGGGAATTTTCTCCTTAGAATTATGTGTCTTTATTTTAATCATTAATAATGAGAATGAATGGATAGATTAATAAGTCTACAATCAGAATCATTTGCGTTCAACTCTAGCTTCAGACATTTAGTAGCAGTGTGCATGGGAAAATCAATTAATTTCAGTTTTTTCATGTATAAAATAGATTCAATAATGCATCTATCTTCCAGAGTTGTTGTGATAATCAGATGAGAATATTATAAAACGAGAATAATTGTAAGTCACTTATCACAATGCCTCTTATGTAATAAGTAGTAAATAAATTTAATTATTATTAATAGTATAAATAATGAAGTTAAAAAACATATTAAGATTTCCAAGCACTTTGTAAACACCATCTCAATTTATTCATATTATCATCTTAGAAATTAGTTGATGATTTGCCCAGGGTCACAGCAGGAATTGAACTCAAGTAAGTTTGGTTTAATATTTATGCAACATAATCCATTATTTTTATTAATGTTTTTCCTATACTATATATCATTACATCTATATTCTACATATACTTGTTTTCTGAACAAAATAAGAATATATATATTTACATATATATGCATACTGATATGTGTATAAAAACATATGTGTTGTTGTTTCAGTTGTGTTCAAATCTTTGTGACCTAATTTGGACTTTTCTTGACAAGGGTATTAGAGAAGTTTGCAATTTCTTTTTCTAATTCATTGTACAGATAAGGAAACTTGGGTTTATAGTGCTAAGTGACTTTGCCAGGGTCACACAGCTACTAAGTATCTTAAGCTGGGTTTGAACTGAAGTCTTCCTAACTCTTATAAGGATAAAAACACTGTAACCTTAACTGCCTTCATAACATATACATACACATATAGTATTGGTATAAAAAGGGATAATTTTGAAACCCAACTATAATAGATATTTGTATAGCACATCAAAATTTCTTTACAGGTTTTCATCACATCCTTATAATAACTCTGGAACTGACCTACAATGGTTATCTATATTTTGCGACATGAAAAACACAACTTAAAGAGCTAGAAAGGCTTGTGCATGGTCATAGATAAGTAGGAATTGAAACCAAGTCATTTAGATCTCAAAACTAATAGTCCTACCATTTGGTCAAACTCTTCTCTGATAAACTCAATTCAATTGAAGTCATCTAGCTCTTCAGAATTTATAATAATTTCTTGAAAGCCTGGTTTGAAGGTTTAATGTTCAGTTATTTGCAATAGAGTCTAATTCTGTGTGATTCTTTTTTGGAATTTTCTTGGAGTAGAGTATCATTTCCTTTTTCAGCACAGCTTACAGATGAGGAAACTGAAGCAAACAGGGTTAAATAACTTACCTAGAGTAACACTACTGTTGTCTGAGGCCAGATTTGAACTCAAAGATGAAGAGCCATATTTTAAACTGTAATAAAGAAATTTGCAAAATTCAAATGATTCAAATAAGGTTTCATGGACAAAAAAAAATCAATCTACTTGGTTTTAAGAAGGGTGCTTATGGGGAAAGATGCAGAGAAGAGCAAGGAACATTATTGCTATAAACAAATCAGAAGAGCAGAAACAACAAGAAAAAAAAGGTCATTGAAGCAATTTTCAAAATGCATAAAGGAGAACAGAAGGAAGTTCAGATGGAAACATGGCCAAGAAAGAGAAATTTGAAAGTAATTGTTGGATTTATTATAGTCTTTTATAAATGAGCTCTAAATAATAGGCATGAATGATGCATGAGTGTGTGAGTATAATTCACACACATATATAAATACTAAAATTGTTTACACACACACACATATATACTTTTTTTATTCAACTTTACACATGGAAATATTCTTTCTTTTTATGTTTCAGAATATAAATTGAGAGTAAAAAAATTTAGGAAAAAAGAGTGAGCTAGGATTGAATCAATCGACCAACATCAGTTTTATACACCTTACTATGTTGCAGTTAATATGCTAGGAATTGAGTCATGGAAAATGATACAAAAAGAATTGAAATAATATTTATTCCTAAGCATCTTACATTCTAATGGGAGAGTCAAGAAGTACTTATGTGAGTATAAATAGAAAAAAATTAAATAAATAAAGATAATTATAAGAATTCTCTGTATAAGATAAAAAGGGAGGATCCTCACAATTCAGGTAATTCAGGGATGTCTTCAAGTCTCGATTTACATCTTGAGGAAGAATAGGTGAGAAAGGAGTATCCTTGAGATATTGAGGTCATTGCCTGTGAAAGATGGTATACAATAAGTGAACAGAGAGAAATTCATCATTGCCCTACCAGAGTTTTCAATATAGCAGAACAGATAAGTCTTTTTTTTTTTTTTTTTTTATTATATATATATATATTTTATAATATTATCCCTTGTATTCATTTTTCCAAATTACCCCCCCTCCCTTATTCCCTCCCCCCGACGACAGGCAATACCATACATTTTACATGTGTTACAATATAGTCTAAGTAAAATACATGTGTGTGAATATCATTTTCTTGTTGCACAATAAACATTAGAATCCGAAGGTATATGCAACCTGGGCAGACAGATATTAGTGCTAACAATTTACATTCCCCTCCCAGTGTTTCTTCTCTGGGTGTATCTACCTCTGTCCATCATTGATCAACTGGAAGTGAGTTGGATCTTCTTTATGTTGAAGATTTCCACTTCCATCAGAATACATCCTCATACAGTATCGTTGTTGAAGTATACAGTGATCTTCTGGTTCTGCTCATTTCACTCAGCATCAGTTGATTTAAGTCTCTCCAACCCTCTCTGTATTCCTCCTGCTGGTCATTTCTTACAGAGCAATAATATTCCATAACTTTCATATACCACAATTTACCCAACCATTCTCCAACTGATGGACATCCATTCATCCTCCAGTTTCTAGCTACAACAAAAAGAGCTGCCACAAACATTTTGGCACATATATGTCTCTTTCCGCTCTTTAGTATTTCTTTGGGATATAATCCCAGTAGTAGCGCTGCTGGGTCAAAGGGTATGCACAGTTTGATAACTTTTTGGGCATAATTCCAGATTGCTCTCCAGAATGGCTGGATTCTTTCACAACTCCACCAGCAATGCATTAGTGTCCCAATTTCCCCACATCCCCTCCAACATTTGTCATTATTTGTTCCTGTCATCTTAGCCAATCTGACAGGTGTGTAGTGGTATCTCAGAGTGGTCTTAATTTGCATTTCTCTGATCAGTAGTGATTTGGAACACTCTTTCATGTGAGTGGATATAGTTTCAATTTCTTCCTCTGAGAATTGTCTGTTCATATCCTTTGACCATTTATCAATTGGAGAATGGTTTGGTTTCTTATAAATTATGGTCAGTTCTCTATATATTTTGGAAATGAGACCTTTGTCAGAACCTTTGTTTTTAAAAATATTTTCCCAATTTGTTACTTCCCTTCTAATCTTGTTTGCATTAGTATTATTTGTACAGAAACTTTTTAGTTTGATGTAATCAAAATCTTCTATTTTGTGATCAATAATGATCTCTAGTTCTCCTCTGGTCATAAATTCCTTCCTCCTCCACAAGTCTGAGAGGTAGATTATCCTCTGTTCCTCTAATCTATTTATTATCTCCCTCTTTATGCCTAAATCATGGACCCATTTTGATCTTATCTTGGTATATGGTGTTAAGTGTGGATCCATATCTAATTTCTGCCATACTAATTTCCAGTTTTCCCAACAGTTTTTTCCGAATAATGAATTTTTATCCCTAATGTTGGAATCTTTGGGTTTGTCAAAGATTAGATTGCTATAGATGTACCCTTTTTTGTCCTTTGTATCTAATCTGTTCCACTGATCTACCGGTCTATTTCGTAGCCAATACCAAATGGTTTTGGTGACTGCTGCTATATAATATAGCTTTAGATCAGGTACACTTAGACCACCTTCCTCTGAGTTTTTTTTCATTAGTTCCCTTGCAATTCTTGACCTTTTATTCTTCCATATGAATTTTGTTGTTATTTTTTCTAGGTCATTAAAATAGTTTCTTGGGAGTCTGATTGGTATAGCACTAAATAAATAGATTAGTTTGGGGAGTATTGTCATCTTTATTATATTCGCTCGGCCTATCCAAGAGCACTGAATGTCTTTCCAATTATTTAAATCTGATTTTATTTTTGTGGCAAGTGTTTTGTAATTTTTCTCATATAATTCCTGACTTTTCTTTGGTAGATGGATTCCCAAATATTTTATACTATCAACATTTGTTTGGAATGGAATTTCTCTTTGTATCTCTTGCTGTTGCATTTTGTTAGTGATATATAAAAATGCCGAGGATTTATGTGGATTTATTTTGTATCCTGCCACTTTGCTGAAATTTTGAATTATTTCTAGTAGCTTTTTAGCAGAGTCTTTGGGGTTCTCTAAGTATACCATCATGTCATCTGCAAAAAGTGATAGTTTAATTTCCTCATTTCCTACTCTAATTCCTTGAATCTCTTTCTCGGCTCTTATTGCCGAGGCTAGCGTTTCTAGTACTATATTGAATAGTAATGGTGATAGTGGGCAACCTTGTTTCACTCCTGATCTTACTGGGAAAGGTTGCAGTTTATTTCTATTGCATATTATGCTTACTGACGGTCTTAAATATATACTCCTGATTATTCTAAGGAATAATCCGTTTATTCCTATACTCTCAAGAGTTTTTAGTAGGAATGGATGTTGGATTTTGTCAAATGCTTTTTCTGCATCTATTGAGATGATCATATGGTTCTTATTAATTTGATTATTAATATGGTCAATTATATTAATAGTTTTCCTAATATTAAACCAGCCCTGCATTCCTGGAATAAATCCTACTTGATCATAGTGTATTATCTTGGAGATGATTTTCTGAAGTCTTTTTGCTAATATCTTATTTAAGATTTTAGCATCAATATTCATTAAGGAGATTGGTCTATAATTTTCTTTCTCAGTTTATGATCTACCAGGTTTAGGTATCAGTACCATGTCTGTGTCATAAAAGGAATTTGGTAGGACTCCTTCATCCCCTATTTTTTCAAATAATTTATATAACATTGGGGCTAATTGTTCTTTAAATGTTTGGTAGAATTCACATGTGAATCCATCTGGCCCTGGGGATTTTTTCCTGGGGAGTTGATTAATAGCTTGTTCTATTTCTTTTTCTGAAATGGGACTATTTAAGCAATTTATCTCCTCCTCTGTTAATCTAGGGAGCCTATATTTTTGGAGGAAGTCATCCATTTCACTTAAGTTATCAAATTTATTGGCATAAAGTTGGGCAAAGTAACTCCTTATTATTTCTCTAATTTCCTCTTCATTGGTGGAAAGATCCCCCTTTTCATTTGTAAGACTATCAATTTGATTTTCCTCTTTCTTTTTTTTGATCAAATTTACCAAAGGTTTATCTATTTTATTGGCTTTTTCATAAAACCAACTCTTGGTTTTATTTATTAATTCAATAGTTTTTTTACTTTCAATTTTATTGATTTCTCCTTTTAATTTTTGTATTTCGAGTTTAATTTTTGGTTGGGGGTTTATAATTTGGTCTTTTTCTAGCCTTTTAAGTTGTAAGCCCAATTCGTTAATCTTCTCTTTCTCAATTTTCTTCAAATAAGCCTCTAAAGATATAAAATTTCCCCTTATTACCGCTTTAGCTGCATCCCAAAGATTTTGATATGATGTCTCATCATTATCATTATCTTGGGTGAAATTGTTAATTGTTTCTATAATTTGCTCTTTCACCCAGTCATTCTTTAAGATGAGATTATTCAGTTTCCAATTACTTTTTGGTCTATTTACCCCTAACTTTTTACTGAATGTAGCTTTTATTGCATTGTGATCTGAGAAGAAGGCATTTATTATTTCTGCCTTCCTACATTTAATTTTGAGATCTTTATGTCCTAGTATATGGTCAATTTTTGTATAGGATCCATGAACTGCTGAGAAGAAAGTATATTCCTTCCTATTGCCATTCAGTTTTCTCCAAAGGTCTATCATACCTAGTTTTTCTAATGTTCTATTTACTTTTTTAATTTCTTTCTTGTTTGTTTTGTGGTTTGATTTGTCTAAATCTGAGAGTGCAAGGTTGAGATCTCCCACTATTATAGTTTTACTGTCTATTTCTTCTTGCAGTTCTCTTAACTTTTCCTTTAGAAAGTTAGATGCTATACCACTTGGTGCATATATGTTTAGTATTGATATGGCTTCATTATTTATGCTACCTTTCAGCAGGATATAGTTTCCTTCCTTATCTTTTTTAACGAGATCTACTTCTGCTTTTGCTTGATCTGAGATAAGGATAGCTACCCCTGCTTTTTTGGCTTTACCTGAAGCATAATAGGCTCTGTTCCAACCTTTTACCTTTACTCTGTATGTATCTCCCTGCTTTAAGTGTGTTTCCTGTAGGCAACATATTGTAGGGTTCTGCTTTTTGATCCAATCTACTATCCGTCTCCGTTTGATGGGATCGTTCATCCCATTTACATTTACAGTTAAAATTACTAATTCTGTATTTCCTGCCATCGTATTATCCCCAGATTATGCTTTTTTCCCTTGACCCCCCTGATCCCCCTCCCCGATATTTAATTTACAGACCCCCCTTGTGACGCGCAACCCTCCCTCTTTTTTTTTTTTTTAGGATCCCTCCCCCCTCCCTCCAAGTCCCTTCACTTATTCCCCTTTTCCTTTTCCCTTTTCCTCTCCCCCCTTTTAATGAGGTGAGAGAAAATTCTCTGAAAAACAAATATGTTAATTATTTACTCTTTGAGCCTCTTCTGATGAGAGTAAGATTCACACAATGATTCTCCCCCTCACTAAGTTCCCTCAGATATGGTGTATTTTCTATGTCTCTTCCTGGGATGTAGTTTCCCTCTTTTTATCACTCCTTCCCCTTTTTCTGAACCGACCTCCTTCCCTTTACTACACCCCCCTTTTTTTCTTTTATATCAGTAAAATCAAATTATCCTTGAGTATTTTTTATATACCCACAACAGAGTTACAGTTCTCAAGGGTTCTGTGTACCTTTTTCTGTTTCTCTTCAGTCTTGTGGATGTAGATCAAATTTTTTGTTTAAGTCTGGTTTTTTTCTTAGAAACATATAGAATTCCTCTGTTTCATTGAATGACCATCTTCTTCCGTGGAAAAAGATGCTAAACTTAGCTGGGTAGTTCATTCTTGGTTGCAGTCCTTGATCTTTTGCCTTACGGAATATCAGGTTCCAGGCCCTTCTATCTTTTAATGTGGAGGCAGCCAGATCTTGGGTGACCCTTATTGTGGCACCTTGGTATTTAAATTGTTTTTTTCTAGCTGCTTGCAGGATTTTCTCCTTTGTGTGGTAATTCTGCAGCTTAGCCACAATATTCCGTGGTGTTCTTTTTTTATTAGGGTCTATTTCAGAAGGAGTTCGATGAATTCTTTCCACATCTACTTTCCCTTCTGTTTCTATTATCTCTGGACAGTTCTCTTTGATAATTTCCTGTAAAATAGAATCTAGGCTCTTTTTTTGGTCATAGTTTTCTGGAAGTCCAATAATCCGCAGATTATCTCTCCTAGATCTATTTTCCAGGTCTATAGATTTTCCCAGTAAGTATTTGACGTTGTTCTCCAGCTTCTCATTTTTTTTGTTTTGTTTGACTGATTCTTGGGTTCTCTGTGAATCATTCATTTCTATTTGTTCCATCCTGACTTTTAAGGAGTTATTTTCTTCTTTCACAGTTTTTAGTTCTTTTTGTAAATGCCCAATTTCGTTTTTAAATGAATTATTTTGCTCTATTGAATTTTTTTCCATTTCCCTAATTTTTTTTTTTTGAGAATTATTTTCTTTTTCCAATTCAGAAATTCTATTTTCTTGAGACTTTTTTATCTTTTCCAATTCAGAAATCCTACTTTCCTGTGTTTTTTTAACCTTTTCTAATTCACTAATTTTGTTTCCCTGCATCTCCTGTGAATTCTTTATTTTTTCCAACTCCAATTTCAGGACGTTGTTATTTTCTATCATAACTTCCCTTTCCTTGCCCCATTTTTCTTCAATCTCCCTCAATTTCTTAAGAGCTTCTTCTAGGAGAGAGTTATGTGATGGGGGGCAGGAATCGTTCCCCTTTAGGTTGTTATCTTCTGAATCTTTGCTGTTAACTTCCTCGGGGTTGGATACCCGCTCTTTCTCTGTATAGAAGGAATCTATAGTTTTTCTAGCTTTTTTGCTCATACTTAAAAAATGTTTTGGGGTCTGTCCCTGGGGTAGGAAATTATTTACTTCTTTACCAGCTTCCTCCCAGACCGGATGGATGCAGCGGCCCCTGGGCCCGCGCTAAGAGAGAGCTCTGGGAGAGAGTTCCCCACCCCCTCCCTGGAAGTGCCCCAGAGGTGATTAGCACTGCTGTGCTTTGAGGGCGTAGAATAGTGAAGACAGCAAGAAGCTCAGCCTATGTGTCCGGGTGGGGAGTGGATGTCTGCAGCAGGTGACGTGAGAAGCCCCTGCGCTCAAACTGGAAGTGTCTGCCAGAAACCGCGGTCCCTAGTTCAAAGGTTCCGCTTCTCTGGGACTTCCTGGAGCTGAGTTCCACTCCCTCCAGCTAAGCTAGGCAGTGTGTGTTGCCTTGGGCCGTATCCACCCACTTGTCAGTCTCTTAACTATTCTCAGGAGGTAGCTGAGGCCACACCCCCTGGTGTCGAGTCTGCCCAGGGTGGGGGGGGGGGGAAATCTAATCTGAGTTTTAAAATATTTTGGCTTTCTCTTCTGAACTGCTAAATAATTAGCAGAGAAGAGCTAACAGCCTGTGCCAGATTCCTTTACCTCAGTGGCTTCTCTGATCCCAGAGCCCCTCCCAGCGCAATGGGCGCAGTGTGCCCCTACCCCACCGTCTGTGCTGGTCTTTCTTATTCCTCCCTGAGAACTGACCTTTCCTGTTGAAACTCCAGATTCTCTTCAGCTGGTAAGTCGTGCTTCCAGTCCTTGTGGTATCTATCAGTCCTGAGCTAATTTTGAGACTTAATTTATCTAATTGGTTGTGAGGGAGTGAGGACGTTCACTGAGTAGTGTGTTTCTTCTCCGCCATCTTGGCTCCGCCTACTCGAACAGATAAGTCTTAAACCCATAAACATGTAAGCAAAATATAAGGCAAAATGTGATCAATGCCCTATGAGCAGGCAGATAATAAAAATAGAATTCAAGGAATGGAATGATTACTCCAGGTTGGGCTATTCAGAGAAGGTATCACAGATGTATATCCATTTAAGGATTCTTTTTAAATTCTTGTTAAATATATTACTGTCTTTTCCCAAAGACCACTAAAGAAAAATGACCTGTCAAAGTTCTTTTTCAATTTATATTTTAAAAACCTATAAAGCTAATAACTGATCTCAGCAAAAAAGTTAAGATCTAGACACCTTTCCTATATGAACAGGGATGATTAACTTTACCTAATAGGCCATAATCTAAAGCTAGCTAGCACAGGGGAGAGTGTGCTAGTCCTAGAATTAGGAAGACTCATCTTTCTGAGTTCAAATCTGGTCTCAGACACTAAATAAGTTTGTGACTCTGGATAAGGCACTTAACCCTGTTTATCTCAATTGCCTCATTTCTAAAATGATCTGGAGGAGGAAATGGTAAAAAGTTGCCAAAAACACAAATAAACAACAAAACAACCCCTTCCTCCCCCTAAAAAACCCAACTGAAAATCAAAACTGAAATATTTCCTTAGCACTATCTGATGTAGTGCTGAAGCAGAAGAAACAGAAGCAGCAGAAGCAGAAGCAGCAGCAGCAGCAGCAGCAGCAGCAGCAGCAGCAGCAGCAGCAGCAGCAGCAGCAGAAGAAGAAGAAGAAGAAGAAGAAGAAGAAGAAGAAGAAGAAGAAGATGAAGATGATGAAGATTCACAGTTCCATGGATGAGAATTTGAAGAGATAAAGGGCTAGAAGTAGATATTGACCCATGTGACGTTGGTCAGAGAGATAAGAGATGAAAAACCTTCTAGAACTGGAAAACTTACTTATTTGAAATTGGGTAACACAAATTCTCAGAGCTTCAGTTTCTTTTTCTGTTAAATGAGGGTTTTATAGTTCATCAGGACTTCTTAAACTTAAAGGTGTAGACACCTTTTTATCTGGAGAATTTTTACACAATCTCATGTATATAGGGATATAAAATAGGTATACAAATCAAATATTTTCTAATAATAAATCGTAATTTCATAACTCCACATTCAGTTACATGACCCTACATGGGGTTTAAGCTTTTCTTGAATGACATTTTTTCATGCTTTCTAGATTTATAGTCTATTAGCTTCTTTTGTCATAGATACTTCTCTTAGCACGAGCCAATCTGCTTAATTTCAACGCCACCACAATTTTCATCATGTTTTTTTTTTTTTTTTTTTTTTTTTTTTCCCCCAGCATAAATTCTTCACTAGAAAGTATATCATGGAAATTTATTAGCCTTGTTATCCACACCCCACAGGTATACTCAGTTGTTAAAAGTCTATCTTTTTGGAGAGCTAGAGGTCAGTGTAAAATTCTTTATATCATTTCCCTCTAAGTACCAGCCTTCTTTTTATTGGCCACTAGTTGCTCTGTTTGATTTTGACTCTATCATCTTTTTGGTCATGTCCCAGTATCCAATACTCTCTGGCTCCCAACCTTCATCTTCCTTTAGTGCATTGTTCTCCTTTATTAGATTGTTAACTCCTTGAAGATAGGGACTGTTTTATCTTTTTTCTTATTTGAATCCTCAGCTCTTAGCTTAATGTCTGGCACATAGTAGGTACTTAATAAATGTTTATCATGTTTTATTGTATTGTATCTCATCTGTTGAATAGAATCAATATTGTTTACACAATTATGTAGTAGGGCAGTTATGTGGAAAGTGTTTTGTAAATTTTTTGTAAAATAATAGTCTACAATATAACTAGTGGAAAAAGAAATAAGATTACTTTGTAAATTTTAAAGAATGTGAATTATGCCTAATTATAATGATTAACTACTGAGGTTTTGGAAATACTGGGATACATTAAAATGAAGTTTGATCTGCTTTTCTCCAAGGATTATTGAAAAAGATATAGGACACTCTCTCAGATGGCAGAATATAATATTGTCTGCAAACAGAGGAAAGGATGAAATGATTGTGTCAGTTGCCTGCCAGAGCTGATTATCTGGTCATTTAGATCAGTCTGAAAACTACAATTGGTCTTTACCTCTATATTCTCAAAATACTATGTTGTACAATTAAAATGTACTCTCAATGCCCTGGGCAAATATTGACTAATGCAGTTATTATATATTCCATATAGAAATGTTTCAATTTCCCATACTCTAATTGTTAACAGTAAACACAACAACAGTTGTTCTGGACATCTGTCCATGGGGAATTGGCTTGAAATGATTAACTCATTTCAAAAACACCACAATTTCTCTCTGATAGTAATGATTTTGTATACTATGGAGTTGTGCCACACGAAATCTCTCTTTGAATCATACATGTGTGACAAATGCCAAATATTTTGCTCTATCTTCATAACTGAAATTGAGGCCCTCCCTTTCATTACCTCTTGGGAAATTTCTACCATGTTAAATTGGCTAACATGTGACATTTGGTGCATTAAGTTTTATGAGAAAATAAAAGCTATTAAGTCAAATAAGAAATCCTGGATAGGATGTAATTAAATTTTCCTTCTGGTCCCTGTAGGCTCCTCAGTGGACCACATACCGACATCTGCACCTGACTGGCCTGCAGGCAGATACATGAGTCTGCTCTGCCACTAATTTAAGTCTTAGTATAGTAGTCTACATTCAAGATCACATAACTCCTTGTATTTTGCATTTCTTATTTGTGCCACTGAAATAAGAAACAGTCACAAAAAGGACCTTTCTTATAGGTGCCAGACAATAGTAAATTAATTTTCTGTGTGACACCTTTTCAATGCAACCTATATCACTCCTTTGATCTTTGTGGGCATAATTCAAGGTACAGTATTTTAATATTGAAACTTTATATTCCAGAGTCCAACTTAAATTTTCTTATAATGAATTATATATATTTCCTTCTTAACATGGGAATGATGAACACATAATTTTATAGCTATACTTTAATATAATTGGTTTCTTTGTAATACTGAATTTTTTCATATATTTCAATATTTATGAATAATAAATAGGTACATCAACAGGAATAATCCCTGATTTAAGCTATGAAGAGAACATGACCAATTTTTTAAGCCATGTATCATGAACACATACCTATGGAGATAGTTGATAAAAACAAGCTAGACTGATAGGGCAAATCTACTAGTAATTCTGATGTTTTTTGGGAAATCAAATATAAGAGGTAAAAACATTAGATTGAAGTATATCAGAGATTTCTTTTAAAACATCAAGATGGGTTAGAATATTATAATAATGTGCCTCATTAAATGAATTCCAGTCTTCACAATTGATTTTGGCAATGACATATTTTCAAAGTTCTCTTTTATATCATGATAATTCTAACTCTAAATATGTATTGCCCAAGAATTTAGTCCACACCATTTTTTTTTCTTTTTCTGAGGCTGGGGTTAAGTGACTCGCCCAGGGTCACACAGCTAGGAATTGTTAAGTGTCTCAGACCAGATTTGAACTAGGATCCTCCTGAATTCAGGGCTGGTGTTCTATCCACTGAGCCACCTAGCTGCCCCTAGTCCACACTTTTAAAATTAAATCTCTTTTAAAATAAGTATGTAAAAGTTTCTACTTTAAGATTGTCATGTGAAGGGTGGAGTCAAGATAGTGAACTGAAGCCAAGAAGCTGCTTGAGCTTTCCCAGTTTCCCTCAAAAAACACATGAAATCAAGAATTTGAACAAAATCTGATGGAATGAAACCACTGCCAAAGGCAATATAGATTTGAAGGACTTCAAGAAAGGTCAATCTCAGTGGTGCAAAAGGGGTGTTCAGCCAAGCCCAAAGGATATCTAGGAAAGCTAGTGAGAAAGTCTTAATTACATCAGAGCAACAACTGAGACCCTCAGTCATTGCTCAGTAATAGAACAGATCAGTGGTGCTTCCTCCAGCCCTAGCACAATAGGCAAATTGCCAGTCCTGGTAATTAGACTACTGCCTGGTGATCATAGATAGGGTAACTCCTGCTGTAAGAAAGACACCAAACACAAGAGGCCTCTGCACTCAGAGCAACACAAGAAATTTGGGACAGTATTTGCTATATCCCAGGAGAAGAACTCAACTTTAGCAGGCACAAAATGGAAAAGAAAGAAAAAAAGAAAGAAAGAAAGAAAATGAGTAAGAAACAGAAAAAACAAACAAACAAACAAAAAAAAAAAAAAAAAAAAAAACTTAATTGTAGAAAGGTACTATGGTGACAAGGAGAAGCAAAGCATCAACTTAGATGAGGATAAAATACCCACATGGGAAATTTCAATGGGTGATATGAATTAGTCTCAAGTCCAAAGAGGCTTCTTGGATAGACTCATAAAATATTTTATAAAGGCAAATAAGAGAGTTAGAATAAAAATTTGGAAAAGAAATGAGTGCTATACAAGAGAGAATCAACAGCTTGGAAAAGGAAAGCAATTGCTAAAACAATACAATTGGTCAAATTAAAAAAAAAAAAAAAATCCACCAAAGAAATCAATTCCTTAAAAAACATAATTGGCCAAATTTAAAAAAAAAAAAAAAATTCACTGAAGAAAACAACACCTTGAAAAATAGAATGATTTAAATGGCAAAAAAGATACATAAGCTACCTGAAGAAAAGCATAAATTAAAAAAAAAATAGAACTTGGGGCAGCTATGTTTTGCAGTGCATAAAGCAACAGCCCTAAAGTCAGGAGGACCTGAGTTCAAATATAGACTCAGACACTTAACACTTTCTAGCTGTGTGACCCTGAGCAAGTCACTTAATCCCAATTGTCTCAGCAAAAAAAAAAAAAAAAAAAAGTAGAACTTGACAAATAGAAGCCAATGATTTAAAGAACTACCCAGAATAAGTCAAACAAGCTAAGAAGAAGGAAAAAAGTGGAAGAAAATATAAAATACCTCATTGAAAAACAGCTGACCTAGAAAAAGGGAGATTGAGATTCATATTATGAAAGGGAAAGTAGCATAAATCCTAGAAGGTAGTCTTGAAGCTTACAAGTGTGTACCAGAGCAGCAGCAACAATGACTGAAATCGTTTCTCTCCCTCCCTAAGGCAATCAAGATTCATTAACTAGCTCAGGGCCACAAAGCTAGTAAATGTCAAATGTCTGAGGCAAAATTTTAAATTAGATCTTCCTGACTCCAGGGCTGGTACTCTATCCATTCATTGCACCATCTACTTATCCCCAAAAAGTGGTTTTTAAACAAGCCTAAAGGCAGCAGGTTTCCTGTAGGAGTGCCTCAGTTGAGGAATGGGGGTTGCAAGTTTTCACAAGCTAGAATCAGTTTCTGGACCTAGCTTGCCAGAAAAAAAGTCCATAGGTAGAAGGATAGTGTGTTTTCTTGTTTGCCCCTTAGATGACTAGGAACCAAAATAAATAAATAAAATAAAATAAAATAAAATGTCTCTACCAGGGGACCTTGCAAAAAAAAAAAAAAAAAAAAAAAAAAAAAAAAAAGAATCCATTGTGATTCCCATCATCCCATTATAGCAGATTAGAATGATGAAGGAGGAAATGTCTTTTGAAGTAGACAAGTTCAATCAAAAAGACACAGGAACTAAGAGCCTGCAAAAATCAAGAGTGAAACAAGGTTGTCCACTTAGCAGTAAGAGAAGAAAAAGAATGTGAATGAATCAGAATATCTATTTTAGCAGATGATATACTTGGAAAATCCTATACATTCAAAAGCCTAGAAACTCAAACTTGATGAAACAATCAATGATTTTAGCAAAATATCAGAATATAAATTAAACTCATATAAATCATTAGCATTTTTTATATATCACCCACAAAATCTGGTGAGAAGAGAGAGAGATATCCAACTTAAAATAATCATGTGCACCATAACATGCTTTGGAATGTACTTTCCCATAAGCCTAATTGTAAAACAATTTTCATACAAATAAAATCAGATTGGAAAAAAAATATTTTTTAAGGTGGGCAGAGTCAATAAAATAAAAATGATAATTGTACCTAACCTAACCTCCTTATTCAATGCCATTCCAACTAAATTACCAAAAATGAGTTAAATAATTTTAAAAATTCATTTGGAAGGACAAAATGTCAAGATTATTTTAAAAATTAATGGAAAAAAATGTAAAGAGAAGTTTAGCAGTAGCAGATCTTAAACTGTATTATAAGGCTGTAATTATCAACTATCTGATTGATTGGTTGGCTAATTGGTTATTGTCCTTCATTCTCAAAGAAGACCAAAATGACATCATTATTATAGTCAAGTTAGTGTGACTATGAGTTGAAATACTCTGTCATAGATCTGACATAAATAGTCCCTACAAAAATTTGGAATGACTTCTCTGATTTTGTACATCTCATGTTTTTGTTAGCTAATTCAATTCTGCTTGTTCATTAAACACAACACCTTCTCTGATGAGAGAATATCATTCTGGAGATCTTGTGCCAGTGTCTCCCATGACATACAATCAATTCTAATATTCTTGAAAGACCTTGAGAATATCCTTGCATCATTTTTTTTTCTGACCACCTTGTAAGCCCTTGCCATGTGTGAGTTCTTCATAAAATCGTATTTTTGGCAAGTGTACATTTGGTATTTAAACAATGCAGTCAGCCCAATGGAGTTGTGGTCTCTGCAGTATAGTTGGAATGCTTGACAGTTTAGTTCAAAAAAGCCCCCAATGCTGAGATCTTATCTTGTCAGGTGATCTTCAGAATCTTTCTGAGACAATTTAAATGGAAACAATACCTAGCCTAACACTGATATATTGTCCAGGTTTCCCAGATATACAACAATGAGATTAGGTCAATGTCTGTCAGTGGTCCTCAAATAGGGGGCCAGTTCACTTTCCCTCAGACTGTGGGAGGGCCGGACTATAGTAAAAACACAATCTCACACTCTTTCTCTGCCCCTCAGCCGATTTGCCATAACCCAGCAGCTGCATAAACATCCTCAGCGGGCCACATGGCCCACTGGCCATAGTTTGAGAACCCCTGCCAGTGAAGACCTTCAGTTTGGTAGTCAGTCTAATACCTCTCATCTCCCATGCTATCTTTAAGAGCCTCCCAAACACTGATCTTGCGCTGTCAATTCATGTTCTCAATCTCATTGTGTCAGCCCTGTAGAAATATATTGCCAAAATAATAGAACTTATCCACAACATTCAAAACATTGCCCTTTGCTATAACTGATAGTTCCACCTAGGAATAGTGTGGTTTGGCAGCTAGAGGACTTGTATTTTCTTGGTATTAATTGTTAGGCCAAAATTAGCACAGGCAGCAGAGAATGAATTCGTACTTTATTGCATTTCCACTCAGAGTCTATATTGAGTACACAATCATCTGCAAAGAAAATGCACCAATACTCCCTCCACTTTAGGTTTGGCTTGTAGCCTTTTCAAGTTGAAGAATTTAACATCACTGCAGTATCTGACTTCAACTCCACATTTGTCCTCACTGAAGGCATTTGACAACATGCTCAAAATATTATGCTAAAAAGCACGGAATCAAAGATACAGTTTTGTTTCACTTCAGTGGTGACTGGGAAAGCTCAAGAGCATTGTCCATTATCCAGAACCAAGGCAAACATGCCATCATGAAATCTGATGTACTATGCTGATGATCTTCAGTGAGCAAATAAATTCTGACATAATTTTCCATAAGCCCTCATGACTGACAATATCAAGGCCTTAGAGCTACACATGTTGAATACAGACCTCTGTTTTATTCCTGGCATTTCTCTTGATACTGTTGGGCAGTAAACACCATATTGAGTGTTCCTTAACCCCTTTTGAAGCCATACTGTCCTCAGATAAATTATCTTTTTCCAAATGTAGGGTCAGTCTATTAAGAAGGACTCTGGCAAGAATCTTGTCAGCAGTGACTAAGAGATTGACTTCCCTTCCCTTTGATTATCACAGGACTGTAGCGAGCTGTCGTCTCTAGAAGCTGCTGGATCACGCTCTCTGGGAAGAGATCTGCTGTGTCTTCTCAAATCTCTCAGACAGATTCTTCTTCCTGTAGTGAACCGTTGTCTCCAGGCAGTTGCTGTTAACTCTTGTCCTTAGAAGTGACTTCCCTTCCTGCAGAGAGCCCCGTCAAGCCTGATGCACTTCAGAGTCTTCCTCTTGAATCCTGGCTCTGAATCTCCTCCAGCTCTTATCCTTCTCCAGGCCGATCTGCTCTCTGCGCCCAGTGCTGTCTCTTTTTATCCTCCCAGAGAATGGGCGTGGGATAATGCAAGGGCTTCTGGGAAGAACCACCCCAGCCAATGAGCTTGCCCCCTCTATCAAGTCAACCTGAGTTCTCACCTTGTAATTGTCCAGAAAACCTGAATTCTCACCTTGTCACCATCCAGACAACCTCAGTTCTCACCTAGTAATCCCAACACAGGACAATCTATTTCATTTACTATTATAAAGATGGACAATGGAGGCATTCTTGAACTCCTGGGGCTTAACCTCCTCTTGCCATATAATTTGAAAATTTTCACTCAGCTTTTATATGAGCAATGGAACCCCCATCTTATAAATCTCAGCTGGAATAGAATCAGCACCCACTGCTATTTCAACTTGAGTAAAGGAACCCTGCTAAAAGTGTCTGGTTCGGTTTCCCATCCTCACCAAGGTTCTCTGTCTTCCTGAGAAATTGGGGATAGGGGTGGGGGTTTGACACTTGTGTTGTAATTAAAGCAGAATTATACCACGTGGCAAAGAGACCTCTACACACAAAAGTAAGTTGTTTACTTGATCCTGCATGCAGAGGATATAGTTAGTGCATGAGCAATGTAAGGGTATTAGGGTATATAAGGCTGAGAGACTTTGGAATAAATGGATTCCATGTTTGACCATCCACTTCCATCCCAACCCTTCAATCTTCTAAGATCAAGGACTCGGCCTGGTACCAAGAGCCTCTGGACAGCTAGTCCAGACATTACCTTAAATGACCACTGCTATTGCTGTTTCCAACTCCATTCCTCCCAAAGACTGCCATGTTTGGTAGTTTGGGTCTATTCTAACATTAAAGACACCAGAATTATAAGCTTGTCCTCTTTTGGAACATTGATAAGGGTCTTCAGGTTCTCATAAAATATTTCTTTGACCTGTTGATGGTTTATTATAATGGGATCATAAACAATGATGATGGAGGTATGATGTTTTCCTGCAAATGGCAGTCACATTATCATGAGTCTATCATTCACTCCTTTTGGAATGCATTTAAGCTTGTTTAGTAGATTAATTCTGATTGCAAAAACAACACTAGACTCACAATTATCCCTTTCACTATGGCTGCTCCAGAAAACTACATATCCAGCTCTGACTTCAGTAAGGTGGCCTTCATTTGACAGCCTTGTTTCACTTAAGACTATTATTTGGATGTGATAATTGTTGAATTCTCTCACAACAAGAGCTAATCTTTTTCAGGTCTATTGAATTTTGTGTTTTCTATAAGTGTGTGCACATTCCATGTACTGATGATGAGCAGAATCAACTTTTCAGAAGCTTTTGTACATTTGTAGTATCTCACCCTGCTTGCTGCAGTAATCAGGACAGTGTTGGGTAAGCATACAATGTTGAGGACATCTATCCTCACACATGGAAGTGAGTAATGTGATCCTTAAAAGGCTGCTCAGATATCCAGGAGATGAGAGATTCCACAGCTGCTTTCAATGAGAAGTCAACCCTAAGGCCTGTGTATCCAGGGTCATGGCTATAGTTGCCAGTGTATCTGTACATGCTGCTTTGTCACTTGACCAGAGAGCTTTGATGTAGAAATGGCAAAATTGTGTAGTGATGTTTTTTTTTTTTTTTCTTCATGCACAAATTGGATTTAAGTTAGGCAAAGTTGAATGAAGTCATCGGTCTTTATTCTCTCTTCCAGAGTCACCAATGTCCAATAGCAGGGTAGAGTCAAGATAAGTAGTAATGACTTGAGATGCAGTGAATGACCTTGGCATCTCTGATATCTAATGAAGCTTTAAGTGCTGCAACAACACTTGCTTTACTTGCCTTCATGTGCATTGGAATAAATTGTTCTCATCCATCAATTCCACCAGGGTAAGTCTTTACATGGAATTGAAATGTGAATTAGTGGAATAGAATAAACTGGAATAATTATAGCAATCTTGTGTTCTGCAAATATAAATATTTAAGATCTTGCGATAAGAATTCAATATTTGCTTTAAAAATGTTGGGAAAAGTGAAAAAGAGTCTAGCAGAAGCTTGCTGTAGACCAAAATGTTAGGCCATTTACCAAGATAAGGTCTAAATAAATACCTGAATTAAATATATAGAGAAATATCAAAGTAAATTCAAAGAATGTGGAAAATATTACATATTAGTATTATGGATAAGAGAAGAATTTATGAACAAACAAGAGATAGAGAGCATTGTGAGATATGAAATGGATAATTTTAATTACACTTAAGAAGTTTTGTACAAATAAAACTAATGTTGAGATTAGAAGAAAAACAGAAAATTGGGTGGGGGAAATTTATAGAAAAAAATTTTGGATAAAGATCTCATCTAAATATGTAAATAATTTTGTCAAATTATAAGAATGTGACTCATTCCTTGATTGATTGACAAATAGTCAAAGGATATGAACAGGTAGTTTTTGGATGAAAAACAATTAAATCTACAAATACAAATTTTATAAAACTTTGAATCATTATCAATTATAGAAAGGCAAATTTAAACAAATCTGAGATATCATCCATCTTATACCTATCAGATTAGCAAAAATGGTAGAATGGTAAAATGACAAATGTTGGAGGGAATGTAGAAAAATGAATACACTAAATCATTGGGGGTGGAAGTATGAATTAATCTAACTATATGGAGAGAAATCCAGAGTTATGCTCAAAGAATCACAAAACAAAATAATAAATAAATCAAAGGGTGATCCAGGAATACCACTATTACATCTGTTTCTCAAGGTGATCAGGGGAAAAGGGAAAAAAAGAACCATATATTCTAAACTATTTGTAGCAGCTTTTTTTGTGGTGGCAAAGAAGTAGAAATTAAGACTATTTCCATCAGGGAATGGCTAAAAAAGATGTGGTATTTGATTATGAGATTTTTGGAGAAAATAAGCATAAATAGATACATTCATTATTTGATGAAGAGTGAAATTAATTAAAAACAAATTGCAACATGATTCAAAAATGACTGATTGATGTAGCCATTTGAGTATTATAATTATTCAAATCAACTATAAGAAGAAAGAACGGGGAAAATATCAGAAAAGAAAAAAGAATAAATTAATATTTCTGATATATGGGGTACTCACCAAAAGTATTATACATAAAGGAAGTGTGAAGCTATATCAGGGAATATTCCCTATGGTGTGGTTGTAGAGAAAGGAATATGAAAAAGAGGATCAAGAAGAAAATGAAGAATAAGAAGGGAGAACAAGAAGAGATGAAAAAAGAAGAGAAGAAAAAAAGAGAGGAAAAGGGGAAAGAGAAGAAAAAGAAAGAGGAGGAAAAGAAATAAAAGAAGCTTTATTTAAATATTTTACAAATATATAAAATAGAGCAGAAAGATTATTAGATGAAACAGGGTAATGTTGAAACTCTCTTGCTAAATTATTGTTATTCCATTGGTTGTTACAAGTCTTCCTTACTCCATGTGGGATTTTCTTGGTATTAAATACTAGATACTAGATACTAAAGTGCTTTACAACTTCTTTGTACAACTCATTTTACACATGAGGAATCAGAAGCAAATAGGCTTAAGAGATTTGTCTAGGTTCATACTGCTAGTAAGTAAATAAGACCAAATTTGAATGCAAGCAGTTGGATTTTCCTGACTCCAGATCCAATACTCCATCCATTGAGCCCCCTACTTGATGCTTTCATATAAATTTAGTATTATTTTTGTTGTTTGCCATTTTATTTCCCCCAATTATATGTAAAAATGATTTTTAACAATTGTTTTTAATACTTTTGAGTTCCAAATTATCTTCCTTCCTTCCTCCTTACATCACTTTATTGAGAAGACAAGCAATTTGATATAGATATTTGATATATATATATGTGTAGTCATTCAAGACATATTTCCATATTAGTCATCTTCCAGCAAGAAAACAGAACAAAAATAAAAATCACCTCAAGAAAAATAAAGTAAAAGAAATAAGTTTCAATCTGTGTTAAACAATGCAAGGATAACATTGTTGATCATAAGACCTACTAAGTAGTTTTGGATCATTGTATTGGTGAAAACAGAAGTCATTTACTTCTTATCATCAACTTATCATCTTAACTACATTGCTTTAACTTTGTAGATAGTACATTTTACTTTGTATCAGATCATTGAAGTCCTTCCAGGTTTTTCAGAGAGCATCCTATTAATAATGTCTTAAAGCACAATATTAGTACATCACAATCACACAGCACGAATTATTCAGCAATTTCCTAATTGACGGGCATCCCTTTAATTTTCACTTTTCTTTGAAGAAAAGAACTGTTTTATATGTGTGTGTATGTGTATAATATATATATATATATATATATATATATATATATATATATATATATATATATATATATATATACTATTTCTTAAATCTTTTTTGGAATACAGTTCTGGTAGTGACGTTGCTGGATCGAAGGGTATGTGAGTATTTTTTTCAATTACAATTGCTAAATGTATTTCCCTCTATTTGATTCCCCTACAATGGTATATTGTATTTTCTTTCTCCTTTCACTATATCTCTTCGGACCACATACTCCCCCAATTCACACTCACTCCCTTCTTTTATCTCTATCCTGTCCTACTTTTCTATAAATAAAATGGATTTCTATACATGATTGAGCATATGTATTATTTCCTCAAACCCCTTCTGAGGAAAGTAAATTTCATTCATTCCCTCTTACATCCCCCCCTTCACTATAAAAGATTTTCTTTTCTCTTATGGCAAGTAATTTACCTCATTCTACACCTCCTACAATGCTTTCCTCTTTCTTACCCCTTAATATTATTTTTTAAAAATACCATCCCTTCATATTCAATTCAATCTGTTTTCTATATACACACACATATACATAAGACATATACATACACACATATGTATATTCTTTCTAATTACATACACACATCCACACACACATATATGTATGTTCTTTCTAATTACCCTAATGATGAGAAAGTTCTTATAAGTTACACGTATTTTCTCATGTAGGAATGGCAACAATTTAACATTATTAACAGTTAAACAATTAATGTTATGATTTCACTTTCCTGTTTATCTTTTTATGTTTCTCTAGAGTCTTATATTTGAAAGTAAAATTTTCTACTTAACTATGATCTTTTCATCAAAAACGGCTGAAAATTCTGTCACAAAATGTTTATTTCCTTCTGATATATTCAGCTTATTTTAGTAAGTGATTCTTGTTTGCAATTCCAACTTCTTTGCTCCCCAGATTATCATATTCCAAGATCTCTAATCCTTTAATGTAGAAGCTGCTAAATCTTGTGTTATTCTGACTATTGTCCATGGTATTTAACTTGTTTTTTCTTTCTTGTTTTTTTTTTTTTTTTTTTTTTTCTGGCTGCTTGCAATATTTTATCATTGAATTGGGAGCTCTGTTTGGTTGGGATATTTGTGGAAGTTTTAATTTGGGGATCTTTTCCAGGAATCAATCAGCATATTCTTTGACTTTTAATTTTACCCTCTAATTCTAGAATATCAGGGAAGTTTTTCTTGATATTTTTTTTTTTGAAAGATGATGTCTAGGATCTTTGTAATATAGTTTTGAAGTAATATAATTTTAAAATGATCTCTTCTTTATCTATTTTCCAAGTCAGTTGCCTTTCCAGTGAAATGTTTTTCTCTAATTTTTAATTTATCTTTAATTTTTTTCATTCTTATTACTTTGTTTTATTGTTTTTAGATTTCTTATAAAGTTATTAGCTTCCATCTTCTGAATTCAAATTTTTAAGGATTGTTTAGTGAACTTTCATACCCTTTTTTCCATTTGGCAAATTCTGTTTTTCAAGTCATTCTTTTCCTCATTGTCTTTTTTGTATCTATTTTGCCATTTCATCTAGTCTGTATTACAATTAATTATTTTCTTCTCCCTTTTTTTGCATCCCCTTTATCAAACTGTGGAGTCATTTTCCATGATTTTCTTGCATCACTCTAATTTCTCCTCTCAATTTTTCTCTCTCTCTCTATTACTTGATTTTTAAAATCCTTCTTCAGATTTTTTATGGCTTAAGACCAATCCCTGTTTTTCTTGGAAGTTTTGAATATCTGATCTTTGACTTTGTTATCTTCTTCTGAATATATATTTTAATCTTCCTTGCCACCATGTTATCTTTCTATGGTCAGCATTTTTTTTTTTTTTATGCTTGCTAATTTAGCTAGTCTATTTCTTGACTTTTAACTCTTTCTTAAAGTGGGATTTTATTTCCAGAGAGAAAGGTGCACTCTTAAGTTTCAAAAGATTTTTGCAGCTATTTCCAGATAAACTTCTAGGGACCTGTAAATTTTTCCTTCTTGTAGGTGGTATGATCTAAGGAGGGGTATGTTTACTGTGCTCTTGACCTGTGCCTATTTCTGTGAATAATCACAAGTACTCTTTTCTGCCCTGGAATTGTAGATTCCCTACTCCACTGCACCTATTAGCTTTGGTGTGCTAGTACTCCTTCTAGCTTGGGATTGCCATCCAGTTCTGCAATGCAGACTTGACTATGGATGAAACAAGAGAAAATGTTCCTAGTTCGAGAAAAGAGAAAAGAGATCAGTTGTTAAAATCACACACCCTTACTTGTAGTCCACAGGATGAGAGCTCTGGAAATAGCAAAATCTGCTGATGATTTAATTTCCACGCCTATTCCTGGTTAGTTTGAACCAGGGCTATGCTTGCCCAACCTGTGCTAGACTCTTCACTCTCACCCTGGTGTGATCAACCTTTCCTGCTGATCTTCTTAGTTGTCTTTGGCTGAAAAATTATTTTACCCTATCCTTTTGAGGGGTCTGTTGCTCCAGGGATTTTTATGGCATTTTTAAAAGTGTTTGGAGAGGTTTAGGGGAGAAATTTGGCAGGTCACTACCTTTTCTCCACTATCTTGATGCTAACTCCAGCATAACATTCAATAATTTCTTGAAAGATATTATCTAGGCTCTTTTTTCATCACGATTTTCAGGTACTCCAATAATTCTTTTTTTTTTTTTTTTTCTTTTTTTGCTTTTTTATTCAGGTGTTATAATGTCAACACACATAAAAAAAAAAAAAATCATCCCTTAGTGGTCATCCAAGGATGAACCATTCTGTATTTAGGAATATGGTTTCTCAAACAAGACAACAGTTTTGTTCTATCACGATGACTTTATATGAAACTCTTTCCAGTACAGTAAAATCTGTCATAGCATATGTTCAGATGGTATAACATTTTAGAGGTGGGAATCATTGCTATTCATGATGAAGCACTGAAGTAAGGTTTAGTAGAATAACTAGGTAGTTTCAAATAAAAAAAATGCCAATTATTAGCTGTATTAGATATCATAACATTAAATTTAAGGAGTAAAAAGCATGGATCATATTCAAACAAATGTCTGGACTATCAGGAAGCTTTTCTCAGCCTCAGTTTCCTCCTTTGTAAAATACACATAGTTGTTATTGAGGCACAAATCAGATAATTTATATTAAGTATTTTATAAACCATAAATGCTAGTTATTTTGCTGTTAAATGAGGCATAGTTACTAGTTTGGGGGTATTTAGAGTTAAGAACATATGCAAATACAAATACCTGGTTTTTCAGCTGTGGTTTGGAAAGAAAGAGGTTTCACAAACCAACTATGTGACTATAAGTAATTGTAATGAGACAATTTTAAGTAACTGTCTTACCAGTGAGCAGTGCCTTTAATTTGGACCATGTGTCATCTAAAGTATTAATTTATGCTCATTTTCTTTCTACTCCATTATTTTACTTGTTTGTAAGACATCTTTCTCTGAAAAAATGATTTAATTGTTTCATATATATGTCCTTTTCCTTCTAATTAGGTTGCAACCTGCTAGAAGACAGAGCTACATATTATTCTTTTAAAATACAATATCTCACATACTACTCAGTATGAGATATCATTTACTTCTTCACTGGTAAGATTTCTTAATTATTAGAATTATAGGAGTTAGACTTGGAAAAGACGTTAGTGACAATATCAGATATTATATTTATCTTTGCAAATACTTTATAATCCTAAGTAAATGTAAATTTCTTGAGAGCAGGGTTTTTTTCCCCTACCCTAGGTTTCCAGGATCATGCCTAACCACCAAAAATACATTAATAAATGCTTGTTGAGTTTAATGAAATCATCTAATTCAATAATCTGAGTTGATCAATGAGTAAGGCTTTATTATGAAGAGGAACAAACCAAAGTTTTGTTGCCAGAGGGTATTCTCAATGAGGAAGCAACCTCTACCAAAATTTCTCTCCACTATATAGCCTTAAGGAGTCAGTAGACTTTGACCTTGAAAAGTTAAATGACTTACTTCCTTACCGTCACTCAGTCAATATACATCTAAAGAAAGACTTCTCCCCAGGTCTTTATAACTCTAAGACTAATCTTTCTCCATTATGCCATGTTCTTTCAAGTTATCTGTGGGAATAAAAAAAAAAGAGTTAATAATGGAGTTTCTAAAATATGCTAGAAATATTGTGGAATTCTTTAGGGATTAAAAATGACTCCTAGTTGTTCAGTCCTATAAATGAGTGGACAACATACAATTTGATATTTCTGATTCATATGATCTTTTGTTCTAACTTGTTAGACTGAAAAAAGAGAAACACTAAGTGACTGAAGAATTGTTTACTATAAACAAAGTATATTTATATGTATTTTTAGTTTCAACTCCCAACAGAGATAATTTAGCAGAAATACTATTTTTACTAATCATGTCTCATAGTTACTAATCAGTTCTGGTCCCACTATGCATTTCAATCAATGACCAGCAAAAAAAAAAAAAAAAAAAAAAAAAAAAAAAAAAAAAAAGGCCACTAAATTAGAGGCATACTTGCCATGAAACTGAAGTCTAGGAAGCACATTGTTTTAAGCCAAAGATGAGATAATTTCTTAAAGTTTCTCATCTGATCTATCCAAGCACTGAATTTCAATTATTTTGTCCTTTAAAAAAAAAAAGACTAAAATCTATCTCTATAGTTAATCATGATTTCATCAAGGAAAAGATCTTGAGCAAACTTATTTGTTCATAGGAAGCTCTTCATTGAAATATTGTTCAATGATTTATAGTTTTAAATAGAACTTAAAAAAAGTTAATCATCACATTTTAAAAATAATTAAAATGAGATACAGTGGCATAGTATCATTTGCCTAAGGTCACAGAGTAGCAGATGCAACATTCAAAATCACGTATTTTATAACCAATTATCATTCCATTCTATCCTACTTATTACAAAATCACAGAAATTGGATAGACATGCCCCTTAGTAGCAATTTAGTTTAAGACTAAAGGAAAAAATTCTTTTAAAATATACCCAAGTATAATCTTAAAAGACTTTTACTGAATAGAAATGTATTTCTTTATCAGTCATCTTATTCCATGTTTTATTATTAGAACAATTTTATTTAAAATCAAGTTAATTTTCCCTATTCATAACTTCAACCCATTGTTCTTGGATCAAAGCTGTGAGAAGATATGGAACAAGTGTAATTTCTTATGGAAGTAGCAGTATCTTTCAATATACCTTTCCATGTGGGGTAGGCTAGATTTTTCTTTGAAATTATTACAACCAGAGGATTCTGAGAAGATAGTGGAGTATACCAGAACATTTAAAACTCCCCAGATTTCCCCACAAACAAAAATATTGCACCTCAGGGCAAACATAGATTGAAAGATCAATAGGATTTGGGGCAGAATGGGGGTTGTCCCAGTACAACCCAAGATCTGAAGAAAGCCCCCAGTTTGAGAATTAATCAGTGTGACCTGTAAAACAACTCTAGGCAAGTTCCTCAGAAATAGCAAGTAGGTGCCTGTTGGATTTGGTTGAAGCCTCAACAGGAACTGCAGAAACTTTCTCCTCCCAGACTGTATGCACAGTCTGGAGTCTGAGGCCAGGAAGACTGAGGGAACTTCTGCTATTTAGGAATGCCAAGTCCAGCTTTGCAGTAGAGATGAGGCCTTGGGAGAGTAGGAATCTGCAGAACTGGTGAATGCTGATTCAGTGGGGCAGGGATGTTGCTGGCTGTAGGCACTTGCAGGAGGATGGGTCTTTTGGTTTGGGGTTCCAGTCAGAGGAGATAGCTGGAGTGAAACCAGATACCATCTTCTTACTCCATGATTACAGATGCTACACTAATATTTTTTATTTAAAAAAAATGATCTTCAAATAAGAATGAAATCAACCATAAGAACCTACTATGTGACTAGAGAAGACCAAGGTTCATTTTCAGAGAAAAACACTGACGTTAAAAAGAGAGAGAAAGAGAGAGAGAGAGAGAGAGAGAGAGAGAGAGAGAGAGAGAGAGAGAGAGAGAGTGAGAGAGAGAGAGAGAGAATAACATTAAATTTTCCTTGCCCAGAAAGAATTTATAGAAGAACTCAAAAAAAAGAACTTTAAAATCAAATAAAAGATATTGAGGAAAAAGAAAAAAAAAATTTAATAAGATTATGGGAAAAAGTTAACCAGCTAGAAAAAGAGATCCAGAATCTCAAATATGAAAATAACTGCTTGAAAATTAGAACTGGGCAAAGGGAAGCCAGTGAAGTTATAAGAGAGCAAGAAATAATAAAACAGAATATAAAGAATGAAAAAAAATGAAATAGAATGTGAAACATAATTAAAATAACAAATCTGGAGAACAGATCACAGAAAGAAAATATAAGAATAATCAGACTATCTAAAAACTAAGACCAAAAACGAATCTTGACACAATAATGTAAGAAATAATCCAAGAAATTTGCCTTAGAGTGATAAAATAGAAGTAGGAAAAAAAAATCCACCAATTCCCACCTCAAAGATATCTTCTGTGGAAAAGACATAGGAACATTATTATTAAATTTTGAAACCCCCATCAGGTCAAAGAGAATTCTGAAATAAAGAAGAAAACAATCAATTCAAATACACTGGTGTTACATTTAGAATTGTACAGGTCTTAGCAGCAGCCACAATAAAAGATTGCAATTCCTGGAATCATATATACTAGCAAACAAAAGGACTAGGTCTGTGGACAAAAATATCATATCCAGCAAAATTATGCATAATATTGAATGAAAAAAATGAACATTTAATGAACTTGCAGATTTTCAGGATCTTCTTTCAACCAAATCTAAATTCAATAGAAAAATTAATATACAAGGATCAATATCAAAGATAAATTTCAAGGACATGGAAATGTTTACCATATGTTTAAGATTGACACTAGCAACTGGATAGCTCAAAAGAAAGATTGGGGCAGAGTTGAGTAAACTTAAAAAAAAAAAAAAAAAGCAAAACTGTCTAGAAAAAGGTAAAAATAGTAATTATGTTATATAAAGGAGGTTAAAAGGAAGAATAGACACAGAGGCATTGGGAGGGAGGAGGGCTCATAGTTTTGAACACCTATTCACATTGGGAATGCATTAAATAGGAAATACTACATATAAACCATCAAGGGTGTAGAAGAACTCAAAAATATATGAAGAAACAAGGGAGCAGGGATGGGTGAAGAGGGAAGCAAAGGGTGGGGGGAGAATATAAGGCAAGGATTCATGGGTAAGGGGAGTTAAGTAATAAATAGAAAAACAAGTTAAGGAGCAGATTTATAGCAGAAGAATTAGCAGGGATAGGAAAGAAGAGATAAGTCAAACAAAGATTCAGTTAAAAGAAAAACCTACATTATATCTCTGCTATGGTGATGTGATTTTGGATGGATGTTTGCATGTGAGTGGATGCATGAATATATATGTGTGTGTCTGAGTATATATAAATATGTACACAAACTGCTTTATGCATATGCATATGAATTAGTGTATATGAGTAGGTCTGTGGATGAATGTGAATATATATAGATATAGATATGTGTGTATATGTGTATGTATATATCCATACATGTATATAACATATATCTGTGCTTATCTATTGCCTGCTTGGGAGAGGCTTAACTATAGCCTGGGGGATAAAAGGGGGAAAATAGAATACAGTTTTTAAAAAGTGCTCAACAGACAACAAAATAATAACCTATAAAGAAGCAAGAAAAGATGGACATTCATGAATATAATTTCTTCTATTATATATATATATACATATATATATATATATATATATGTTCTTGAACTGGTAATTTATTGTTATATTTTTAATCCTCCCTAATTTTCTGCTGAGCATCTGACAATGTTTTGTTCTGTTCTGTTTTGTTTTCCTTTTCTGTTTTTCTTTTTTAATTGTTTTTTTAATAAAATAAATTTTGAAAAAAATTAAAAATTAAAATTATTAAAATCATCTTGATATTTAATTGGTTCAGGGGATTAAATTTCCATCCTATGGTATTGCTTCTTCAAAACCTAAGTATCAAAGTGTCTGGGTATAAGAAATTGCTCTCTGTACCAGGAGAAGGCACTTGCTCCTCCTTCAGTCTTTTGTCAGAGTATCAAAGACATCAGAAGCTACCCCAAACAGAATCAATGCTGTGTCTTTATTTCCTCATTATAGCTAAGTAGAATTTTTTCATTAACTATTAAAAGCTTTATAAATATTTCATGTTGTTTTAAATGTAAACTTGAACTATCAAATTAAATGGAATTAACCTTATCATATTACATTTTTCTACTCCTTGATAACCCTTCAAATTCTTGATTATAAATAACTTATTCTTTAAAGTTTCTCTTTTCTAAGCTAAAGATGCTCTTTTTTCTTTAACTATTTTTTGAAAGATCAGTTGAACTCAAGGAGTGAATATCATTTTGGTTGCTCTCTTCTAAACATTCTTCATCTTTTGAATGCTCTTCACAAATATGGAACTCAGAATGGGACATGATATTCCGAATGTAGTATAAACAGGGTAGAGTAATATGGGAATATCATTTTTTTCTTTCTTTAAGATATTTTTATCCAAACAAATTCTAATCAGTACAAGTAACAAGTCTCCTGAAGTGGTTACATTATTTTAATTTGGACTTAATATTTTAATTGGTCCAGAATTAAGTATTATGTAATATATAATTTTAATTTTAAATAGTGTCTATTCAAATATACACAACTACTTCTTGAGATTCATCATTCCACTTGAAATCTTACTGGCTGTTGATTATTTTATATATGTCATATCTAACTGCTGATTAATTAAATCAACTCAAATCAATTTTCATATTTTTTCAAGCAAATTATGATTTTACCATGTAAAGGTTTTATATGTGTAGGTTAAATGACATCTAAATTCCCTTTTTGTTCCTAATTTCTCTTAGTGTATGATTTTTTAATATTCAATTTTAAGAAGTGAGTTAGCTATCTCCCACAGGTTTGTGTCACCTGAAAATTTGACAAGCCCAAATTTAATGCATTTATATAAGTCTTTGATAAAAAGAATGTTAAATGTTCGTGAATGAGTGCAAATTTCTTGAGACACACCATTGGAAAATATGTCCAAGTCCACATGGAATCATGTATGACTGACTGCTCTTTGGGTCCAGCCAATAAAACAATTCTGAAACCATTTAATTGTGCTATTATCTAGCCCATGTCTTCAACTTTTCTACAATTCCACAAAGTAACAATTAACTCTAATTAAATTCTGCAAAATTCTCTAAACTAATTTTTCAGAAAGTTCACATAATCAGCTTTTGATGAAGTCATGTTACTTCTTTGTATAAAATTCATGATGTAGAAAGAACTTTGTTCATAATGTAACATGTATAAGTAAACAAAGATAGTTCTTTGTCTTTTGTTATCACCTCTTCAATAATAGTTTCTAGAATGGCCCAATGTTTTCAGATTCTATTTTTAAAAATTAACAATACTTCCCTTCTCTAATTTTGCAGTACCTTATTTGTTCTTCATTATCTTTTAAATTTTTCATAAGTGGCTCAGAAAATCCATCATTTAGCTCTTTTAACATGAGTGAAGTCCTGTGAATTGAACTCATCTAGTTCCTTTTTGTGCTCTCTCTCCCCACTACCACTCCTGGGTTAGGTATAAATTGTACACTTATGTTCTCCCCTTTCAAATCCAAAGATTATAGTCCTTTGCAAAGAAAACAAATAGAACAAAATTTGGTAGCACTGCCCCAACTGCCTTGAGTAACAGTCTTTTGACCCTTCTTTTTGTTTGTGTTCTAATTATACATTTCTAAATGGTTATTTTAAGTAGCATTTCATTTTTGTAAACTTCTCTGGAGAATAAAACACATCATACTATTTTCCTAAAATTGTAGAATCTAAGATCATCTACAAATATCCAAAATTATGCCTTAGTAATGAAGAAATAATAGAAAAGGGAAGCAGATATCCATTCCCATCAATATTTCTCTGTGGATCAAGGATTGAGGAACTTCTTTTAATTCCACTCACTTCATAGACATTTCAGTTTTTCTTTTTAAGAAGGATCATAAAATATCAGACAATAAGTAAGAGTTTCATTTTGGTGGCAGTGCATCTCTATCTTGTCAGAAACTATATACTCTAAGGAACTCCTTGTTTTTTTATATTTATAGTACCACTTATTCTCTCTCTACTTTTTCTTTTCATCCCCATAAACTGTGTCTTCCTTACTCAGATGTGAATCTCCTGACTTCCTTTATTTTTTAATACCATAAAGCAGCAAAAATGTATTAAGTATCTACTATGTATATAACTCTATACTAACAATTGGGAAATAAAAAGCCAGATACAGACTTCCTTCAGGAAACGTATGAATACTTATGAAACACATGAGAATGTCACTTATTGAGAAATGCAAAAGGAAGATTTGGACAAAGAGATATGAGCAATTTTAGGTAGAGATCATTTTTTTTCCTTTTTTCTCTTCAATAATATCTTATTTTCCCCAATTTATATAAAGATAGTTCTCAATATTCATTTTGTAAAACTTTGTGTTCCAATTTTCATCCCTCCCTTTTTCATCTTCCCTCACCCCAAGATAGCAACCTATCTGATATCGGATAATGATGTAATCTCATTTTAAACATATTTCCATATTTGTTATATTGTGCAACAAAATTCAGACCAAAAAGGGAAAAAAATGAGAAAGAATGAAACAAACAAAAACAAAAAGTTTAAAATTCTATACTTCCATCCATATTCAGTCTCTGCAGTTGTCTCCCTGGAAGTGATTGTTATTTTCCATACCAAGTCTATTGGAATTGCCTTGAATCACCATGTTATTGAGAAGAGTCAGGTAGACTCTTAATCATCACATAATCTTGTTATACCTGTATACAATATTCTCCTGGTTCTGCTAAGCCTTTTTTCTGCTTCATTAATTGATCCATTCATTCCACATCCATTTCATGACATCTGCAACATACAAAGCCCAGTACAATGTTCAATCTAGATATTTTTTCTACCTGCTTTTCCTTAAAAGAAATTAGAGATTGGACTTTAGAAAGCAAAATAGAAACCAAATCTCATAACTGGGGGCTATTGTACATGATTCATTTGTGTATACCTTATGTAAGAGACTTCCTTATGTAATGAAAAATACTTTGAGAGATTCTCTAATCCTTGATTCAGAGCTTTCATACAGTAAACCTGGAACAATGAATATTTTTATTCCTGATTTTTAGGCACTCAAAATAAAATTTGATTCAAAATGCAAAGAAAGAGAGACATATATCTAAAGATATATACAATATCTAAAGGCACTTCTCATCATGTATATAAGGAGTCTTTTGGTAGAGGTCTTATCCCATTGATTTTATTCATTGCAAATTTTATCTTTTTTGTTAGACTTTAAAAGGGACATGTGGGACTAATGCAAAACCAGATAACAATGGAATAGACTAAAAGGGAAGAGACTCAAGGGGAAATATGTTTCCTATATTAGTGTACAAACATGTATCACTTATTGTATGTTTTTCATCTACATGACATATAAAATACATTTAGCAAGTTTGCTGTTAAGTGAGGTAATATTTGTAAGGTGCTTAATAAAGTGGCTAACATAAAATAAGTACTTAATAAATGTTTGTTCTCTTTCTATCTCTGAGTCTTCTCAAAAGCATGTCTAAGTAATTCATAATTCAAAAATCTATTCTTTAATATGTGCTTTTTTAACAAATGAATAAAATTGTCAAGAGGGAAGTTACAACATCCTAACCTATCTTCAGATTTAGAACCAAAGGTAATAAGATCATTTTGAACACAATCCCTATAAGTCCAGGGTTCTTTTTAACTATACTTATTGCCTTTATATGTGGGTCTTAGTAAGGATTTGCCTCCCCCAGGATGTAATTTCAGAGTTACATTAAGAAGGACCCCTATCCACATGTGCAAAATGTTTGTGGCAGCCCATTTTGTAGTGGCTAGAAACTAGAAATTATAAGGATGCCCATCAATTGAAGAATGGCTGAATAAATTATAGTATATGAATGTTATGGAATATTCTTGTTTTGTAAGTAATGACCAACAGGATGACTTCAGAGAGGCCTGGAGAGACTTACATAAATTGATGCTGTGAAATAAGCAGAACCAAGAGATCATTATACATGGCAACAATAAGATGATACTATGATTAACTCTGATGGATGTGGCTCCCTTCAACAATGAGATGATTCAAACCAGTTCCAATTGTTCAGTAAAGAAGAGAATCAGCTACACCCAGAGAAAGAACTATGGGAAATGAGTGTGGACCATAACATGTCATTTCCACTCTTTCTGTTATTGTTTGCTTGCATTTTTGTTTTTCTTCTCAGGTTTTTTATTTCTTTCTTTCTAGATCCCATTTTTCTTGTGCAGAAAGATAATTGTATGAATATGTATACATATATTGAATTTAACATATACTTTAACATATTTAACATGTATTGGACTACCTGCCCTCTAGGGGAAAGGGTGGGGGGAAGGAGGGGAAAAGTGGGAACAGGTTTTGCAAAAATCATTGTTGAACAATTACCCATGCATATGTTTTGTAAGTAAGAAGTTATAATAATAAAATAAAAAGGACCCCTATAAGTTAAATATCTTTTAAAACAGAGTTTAAAAATTTATTCTTGTTACTTAGGATTATATTTCCTTTAAAATGTGAATAAGATTACCAGAATAAAGAGCACAATATAATGAAAAGAGTACTGATTTGGTAAACAGAAGTAGATCTAAATATGACTATAAAGTATAAAATATTCTGATTTGGGAGCTAGAAGTGGCTTCCTTCCACTTTCCTTTTGTAAGACTTAGTTATCTCATTTGTAAAATGAGGATAATATTTCACCATCTATTTCAGGATTAATTTTAGAATTACACGTAATAATAGTTATTTATGGTACTTTTTTAGCCATAAAGAATTATAATAAATATCAACTATTATTATTTATTCCTGAGTGTGAATGAATTTATCCAATCTATTCCTAAGAAGAATTTTAATGCTAAATGGGAGAGATCATGAGAATGCTTACCATATGAGGAGAGAAAGTTTAGAAAGTAAAAGATATTTATTAGTGAATAGAATATAGAAAAGGAGACAATGCATTTGGTGAAAAACTTTACAGGTTGGTTGAGAGATAGTGCTGGCAACATGATTACCACTTGTCCAAGCAATTCTGGATAAAGCTTAATCAAGCTTCAACCCTGACAAAGATGTACATCTGGGGCAAAGGCACAATTAATTACTTGTCTGTGCCTAAGGGTACATGTACATGAAAAGCACCTGAGCACAAATTATCTTCTTACTGTGGAGGGAGAATAAAAAGCAGCATGGGCATTATGGACTATATCTCTCTGCTGAGTTGTATCTCTACAGAGCCCTCTGAGTACAATCCCAAGAATTTCTTATATTCCATCAGGAGGAGCAAAGTAAGTCTTGGTTGTCAGTTTAGTCATAGTACCTGCCTTTCTATAAGCTCAAAGAGGTGTATTGCTCATGTAATCAATTGTGAAGTGGATTAAAAAAAAAAAAAAAAAAAAAAAAAAAAAAAAAAAAGAAAGAAAGAAAATTTTGTTTTACTCTAGAGAGTTCACAAAGAGACCAGGAAGGGGGTAAAACACAAAACAATGATGTAATTATGGTATAAAAGCAAGTGTTAATTTTGTTGCATAAATTCCTAGGAGGTAGAAGTATGGGAAAAAAGTAAAATCAGTGTAAGATTGAATAGGTAGGTGGAGAAGTCTGTGAAAGATTTAGGGAAGATCTAGGGTTTCTAGCACAAGGAATTGGGTCTGAATAGAATCAAAGATTTGTTGAGCTAAAATGGAATTGAGAGATACTTTTCGCTCAACCCTGTCATCTCACAGGAAAAAAAAAATGACATTCAGAAAAGTGAAATTACTTGTAAAGCTTATACTGTTAGTCAGTAGAAGAATCACATTCAAACCTCTGTCTAGGTTATGGGAACAGGAAACAGCAATTCAGCTGAATATATTGATGAAAAGTCATTTAATGGGTTTTTGTGAAAAGTATTTCTTTTTACTTTATATGCATGTTACAAACTGAATCACAATGACTGACAGCAAGAAAGGCTTCAAGGATTAAAAAGTACACACATACATACACATGTATATATGTATAGTATGTTTTTATATTCATATATATACATATAATATATTTGTGTTTATAAACATGTGTATACATGTGTTTATGTATATGCATGGATGTAGAATATTATGTATGTGGAATCTTTTAAGAAATAGAAATAATGAAAAGTGAAAATAAAATACAAATTAATTTTGGTATAAAAAGAGATGCTCATTACTAATGCTTTATTTCATGAGCTCATAGAATCCATCTTGGTTCCCAAAAGGACAGATTCTACAAAGATGTTGTGTAGTATCAACAACAAAACTCATAAGACTTGGGAAAAATACCCACTGGCATTCCCTTTGCCTAGCTCTCTGCTTTAAAAAAAAAAAAAAAAGGCAGTAAATGTTGGTCATTTCTAGTGTTCAAATATGCTCATGTTATACAATGTATAGGACAAAAAGCACAATGCTATTGGAAAGCAACAAATAGATAGCTGCTGCCTATATTGGTATTGAACTTAACAAACAGGCTTATAACAGGGAAGATAAGAAAATTGAATATCACAATCTTTAGCACAAGAGTAGCATGAAGAGTCCCACATTTGAACAACAAAATTTTATTATCTCAAAGATTATCATAAATAAATATGGTGCACCTAATTCAATATTAGTAACTTTTATCAATAGATATGTATTAATAGATCTATATCTATGTATCTATGCATCTATCTATCTATATTGTCTAAAACTTACTTCCCACACTACTTTGAAAATTCATAATTTTCTGCATGGCCTTGCCTTATTCTCACACTACAGAGTGGAGATTTGTTTTCTCCTACATGTTTCTAGATATTTAGGAGTCAAAGAGAGATGAGTACTATTATAAAAGATGTTGTCAGAAAACTGTCCATTTGGGCTATAGTGTTTTGTGAAATTGAATTTCTAGAATTTGTTCTTCTGGCATTGGCTCTTTTTTTCCTTTTGTATTTTCTTTTTTTAATATTTAATTTTAACAGTATATTACTTTTTCCAATTACATGTAAAATATTTTTCAACATTCATTTTAGTAAAATTTTGAGTTTCATTTTGTTCCTCCCCATGCTAGCAAAAAATCTGATATAGATTACACATATAGATTCATTTTAAACATAGTTCCATATGAGTACGATTGACAAAGAAAAATCAGAACAAAAGGGAAAAATCATGAAAATAAAAAACAAAAGAAAAGGAAAAATTATGTTAAAATAGTATGTTTCCTTCTGCATTCAATCTCCACAGTTCTTTCTCTGGATGCAGATAAATTTTGCCATTCAAAGTTTATTGGAATTGCTTTGTATTACTATATTGCTTGAAAGGGCTGTCTGTCATAGTTGGTCATCACATAATATTGCTGTTGCTATGTACAATATTTTTCTTGTTCTGTTCACTTCACTCAGCATCAATTCATGAAGTCTTTCCAGGTTTTTCTGAAATTATTGTGTTCATCATTTCTTATAGAATAATATTCCATTTATTCATATACCATGTACAGTATCATGCATATAAAACTGTGCGGACAATTTATAGTTCTTTGAGCATAGTTACAAATTGCTCTCTAGAATGGTTGAATCAGTTTACAAATCCACCACATGCATCAGTGTCTGGGTTTTCCCACATCCCCTCCAACATTTATCATTATCTTTTCTTGCCATCTTAACCAAATCTAAGATATTTGAGCTCTGATAACTCAGATCTATTTTAATTTGCAGTTCTCTACTTTGTAGTGTCCAAACTAGTTCACTATAGGATCTTGGTTCCAGCTGGAATCCTTGATCATAGGAGAGGAGTGAAGGGGCGAAACTCATGTGGATGGTCAAACATGGCATTCATTTAGTTCAAATTCTCTCAGCCTTAAATACCCTAATACACTTGCATCACTATAGCACATTGCACATGCACTAACTATATTAGGCATGCACCAACTATAGGATACTGTGTATGAGGGATCACATAAACAACTTGCTATTGTTATATAGATGTTTCCTTGCTACATGTGAAATACTACATTATGAAATGCAAAACAGATCATCTTGATTACATTATTAGAAATATTTTGCAAACTACTTCAAGTAAAGCATAGATTATCATACCCCCTGACTTCTCTGGAAGGGCAAGACATCCTCAAGGGGGATGGAGAGCCAAACCAGATGTGTCAGCAGGTTCCCTGGCTGGAGTGGAGTTTCTTATACCTCACCCAGAGATTTCCTACTACCTGTGGTCCTCTACACTAATCACTAGTGATTTAGAGCTTCTTTTTTTTTCCAGATGGCTTTAGATGATTTTAATTTCTTCAGCTGAAAATTGCTTGTTTGTATTCTTTGACCAATTATCAATTGGGGAATGACTTGCATTATTATAAATGTGACTCACTTCTCATATATATTTTAAATGAGGCCTTTATTAGAAATACTGACTATAAAAAATAGTATCCCAGCTTTCTGCTTATGTTAATAGAGAGGTAGCTTATCACTCTTTTCCAACCTGAGTTTTTACTCATGTGCCTACTGAAGTAGCAGCTCAAGGTATGAGAGTATAGAGATGGTTACTATTGTATATAAACTCTCCCAAGGAAGCTCAAAGTTTTGAGAAGAAAAAGAAGGTGAGAGACAGAGTGGGAAGAGAAGAGAGAACTACTATGTCATGGAGAGATAGAGAATAGAAGTGGTAGAGAATAAATGCAAGATATTGAGAAGAATTGATGGCTATCCTGAGATTCATTTTCTTGACAACAATGCTCTCCAGAGTCATAGTTGAGGAGATCTCATCAAGGCCTTACTGACTGACTGTGAAATTATATCCTGGAGTTGACAAATAACTCTTTCTGCTTTTAATCTTGGCTGCATTAGTTTTGGTTTTGCACAACATTTCTAAAAATGTAATCAAGATGATCTGTTTTGCATTTCATAATGTTCTTCAGTTCTTATTTGGTGAGATGTTCTAAGTCTCACTTCGATCATCCACAATATTCTGGTTCTGATTTCTTCAAAGAGTTACTGTCAATAAGTATTTATTAAATATCTACTATGTGCCAGAAACTGAAAGGAAATTATTTTTGTAAATTTTAAAATGCTGTAGAAATATAAATTTATGTTTCTAAATTTTGTGTGAAAATCAAGTCTAAAACCTGGGTTTCACAGTAAAACCAAATAAGTTAATTATGCCCATTGCAATGATTTGTGAGGCGTCCCACTGACACATCTAGATTCCTGGAACATCCTTAAATTTCACCATCCAAGACGATGAATGTTGGAGGGGCTGTGGGAAAACTGGGACACTGATGCATTGTTGGTGGAGTTGTGAAAGAATCCAACCATTCTGGAGAGCAATCTGGAATTATGCCCAAAAAGTTATCAAAATGTGCATACCCTTTGACCCAGCCATACTACTACTGGGCTTATACCCCAAGGAACTACTAGAGAAGGGAAAGGGTCCTGTATGTGCCAAAATGTTTGTGGCAGCCCTTTTCATAGTGGCTAGAAGCTGGAAGATGAATGGATGTCCATCAATTGGAGAATGGTTGGGTAAACTATGGTATATGAATGTTATGGAATATTATTGTTCTATAAGAAATGACCAACAGGAGAAATACAGAGAGGCTTGGAGAGACTTACATCAACTGATGCTGAGTGAAACGAGCAGAACCAGAAGATCATTATACACTTCAACAATGATACTGTACGAGGATGTATGCTGATGGAAGTGGATTTCTTCAACATAGAGAAGAGCTAATCCAATTCCAATTGATTAATGATGGACAGAACCAGCTACACCCAGAAAAGGAACACTGGGAAATGAATGTAAACTGTTATTTTTACCTTCTGAATCCAATTCTTCCTGTGCAACAAAAAATTCGGTTCTACACACATATATTGTCTCTAAATTATACTGTAATATATTTAACATTTATAAGACTGCTTGCCATCTGGGGGAGGGGGTTGGGGGAGGAAGGGAAAAAATCTGAATAGAAGTAAGTGCAAGGGATAATGTTGTAAAAAATTACCCATGCATACGTACTGTCAAAAATGTTATAATTATAAAATAAAATAAAAAATTTAAAAAAAAAAAAAATTATTTGTTAAAAAAAAAAAAAAAAAAAAAAAAAAAAAAAAAAATTTCACCATCCATTCAAGTAGCTCTTCTTTCCTTTATATTGATCAGAATTAGTTATAGCAATGAAAAAAAATTTAAATTTTATTTTAAAATTTATTTAAAATGGAATGTAAACTACATAAGATATAAGCATGTTTTGAGCATAGTTACAAATTGCTTTCTAGAATGGCTAAATCAATTTAAAAATCCACCAACATGCATCAGTGTCTTGGTTTTCCTGAATACATACATACATAGAAATACATTTACTGTACTTTTCCCAAACTAAAGTTATCAAACTTCCAGAAAATATAAGATATAAATCCTTTCAGTTCAAGTTTCCACAATGACTTTTCATGGCCTTGAAACTTACCAGAAGAATGGAAAAAAAAATAGATATCTGGCGCTTCCAAAGCTACCATAAGAGTCTGGTGATGAAGCATTTTTAGCAGGACCACTGAGTACAATGGTTTCTCAGTACAAAGACATGGCTATTTGGCAACTCCAGGATATAATTTCACAGTCAGTCAGTAAGGCCCTGATGAGATCTCCTCAACTATGATTCTGGAGA